>NC_048299.1:213304117-213305933 GCF_013100865.1 Trachemys scripta elegans
CCCCCCCTCCTCCAAAAGAACATGATGGAAACAGTAGTTAACAGAAACATATTTTTTATTATCAACTACACATGGGACTGGGAAGTGAAACTTGGACGGGGGCTTGTGTCAGGCGGGAAGGAAAGAACTTGTCAAACTTTGGGGAATGAGAGCCTTCTGCTGCTCGAGCTCTCTGCAGGGGTGGAGTGAGAGTTAGCAGAAGGCTCTCATTCCCCAAAGTTTGACAAGTTCTTTCCTTCCCGCCTGACACAAGCCCCCGTCCAAGTTTCACTTCCCAGTCCCATGTGTAGTTGATAATAAAAAATATGTTTCTGTTAACTACTGTTTCCATCATGTTCTTTTGGAGGAGGGGGGGAAAGGGGGTTGGTAATTGGACAGGACAGTCACCTTTGGCAGGGTACATAGTCGGGGGCAGGCACAGCAGCAGGGCACATACATAGTGCAGTGATGCAGTGACTACTTACCCTGGTTAGTCTGGGAGGTTCTTTTCATGTTATGTGGTGGGGGGTGGGTTGCTCTGTGACTTTGTGGCAGGGGAGGGCAGTTAGAGATCTTAAGCGGCGGTCCTTAGGCAGGATCACAGAGCCACACAGCAGGGGATCTGTAACCGTCCCCCCCCTGCCACAAAGTCACATAGACCCCCCATACACACAGTCCCTATCAGGAGGGGTGACAGGCTCCGTTGAAAGAACCATCCCACCGCAGCGGAGCCTGTCAGTCCTTGAGTTTAGAAGCTGCATTCGTGCGACTACACTACACCCGCTCCGCACCACAGTCTGCGTCCCGCGAAAACAGTATTAAAGAAAACGGTGTGCTTTAACAAAGTAGAACTATTTTTATTTTGAAACGTGTGTTGGAAGTGGGGTGAAGGCTTCTCTGTACAGAAAATTAGAAAGTCACAGGTTACCCTGCTCACTCAGGAACTTTGCTTTCAAAGCCTCCCGGATGCACAGCGCTTCCCGCTGGTCTCTTCTAATCGCCCGGCTGTCTGGCTGTGAGTAATCAGCAGCCAGGCTAATTTCCTCAACCTCCCACCCCGCCATAAAGGTCTCCCCCTTGCTCTCACAGAGATTGTGGAGCACACAGCAAGCTGCTATAACAATGGGGATATTGGTTTCGCTGAGATCACAGCGAGTCAGCAAGCTTCTCCATCTCCCCTTGAGACGTCCAAAAGCACACTCCACCACCATTCTGCACTTGCTCAGCCGGTAGTTGAAGAGTTCTTTTTCAGTGTCCAGGGCACCTGTATAGGGCTTCATGAGCCAGGGCATTAGCGGGTAGGCTGGGTCCCCGAGGATGACTATAGGCATCTCCACATCCCCAACAGTTATTTTGTGGTCCGGGAAGTAAATACCTTGCTGCAGCCGTCTAAACAGACCAGAGTTCCTGAAAACACGAGCGTCATGAACCTTGCCCGGCCATCCGACATTGATGTTGGTAAAACGTCCCCTGTGGTCCACCAGTGCTTGCAGCACCATGGAAAAGTAGCCCTTTCTGTTAATGTACTGGCTGGCCTGGTGGTCCGGTGCCAGGATAGGGATGTGAGTTCCATCTATGGCCCCACCGCAGTTTGGGAATCCCATCGCTGCGAAGCCATCTATGATCGCCTCCAAGTTTCCCAGGGTCACTACCTTTGGCAGCAGTACATCAACGATTGCCTTGGCTACTTGCATCACAACAACCCCCACGGTAGATTTGCCCACCCCAAACTGGCTCGCGACTGACCGGTAGCTGTCAGGCGTTGCAAGCTTCCAGAGGGCTATGGCCACTCGCTTATGGACAGTCAGGGCTGGTCGCATCCGGGTGTCATTGCGCT
>NC_048299.1:213315897-213327771 GCF_013100865.1 Trachemys scripta elegans
GGACCCAGCGCCGAGGACATCACGGTGGCAATGGGTCATGTTGATGCCGTGGAACGGCGTCAACATGACCCATTGCCACCGTGATGTCCTCGGCGCTGGGTCCCCTGCTTTCTGAGAGGTCTGTGCTACTCTCAGACTTCAGGCCATCACCGCGTTGACGTAGCCTCCTCGCCTGACTTTTCTGCATCTGCCTCAGGGCAACCTGTATGATAAGCTGCGAGGCGTTGAGAGCGGCCACAACTGCAGCGATGGTTGCAGCGGGCTCCATGCTCACAGTGCTGTGGCGTCCGCGCTGTCAATGACTTGAAAAGTGCGCGAAATGATTTCCCGCCGGCGCTTTCAGGGAGGGAGGGAGGGCGGGAGTGATGGACGGATGACGACAGTTACCCAAAAGCACCCTGGCCCCTTTTTTTTTTACCCAGAAGGCATTTGCGGCTCCACCCAGAATTCCAATGGGCGGCGGGGACTCCGGGAACTGTGGGATAGCTGCCCTCAGTGCACCGCTTCCAATGTCGACGCTTTCCCCGTTAGTGTGGACTCACAAAGTCGAATTACTGTCCTTAGTGTGGACACACACGTTCGACTTTGCAATATCGATTCCAAATATTCGATTTAAGTAAAATCGAACTACTCTCGTAGTGTAGACAAGGCCTGGGTGAGGAGGATATGGCACTTGGGGAGGAGGGCAGGCGGTTATACAGTGGATGCAGGGGGGGTGTCTGTGCTCTTTTTGGCTTTCCTGCAGCTCCACCAGATGCCTCATCATGTCCATTTGCTCCCCCATTAGCCTCAAGCTCACTTCCTACCTCTGCTCATCGCGCTCACTTAATGCTTTCCTGGCCTCTGCCACTGAATGCCTCCATGCATTAAGCCATGCCCTATCAGTGTGGGAGGACTGCATGAGTTTGGAAAACATGTCATCGCAAATGCATTTTTTTCGCCTTCTAATCTGTAATAACCTCAGGGACAGAGATGATACGGGGAGCATAGAAACATTTGCACCTGTGGAGAGATAAAAAGGGAGAGTAAAATTTAAAATAATACATTTCTGAGAACAAAAGGGAAACCCTTTCACAGTGAATCAAGCAATTCACAGCAGACAGCACATGTGCTTTAGGTACAAGATCGCCTTTTGCCTTTTATATTGAGCGCTTGCCAATATGGTGACACATCACACACGGCTGGGCAACAGAATTCAGTTCCCTGGCAGCCAGGGTAAGCTAATGGGTACGTGGGGTTGGCTTCTTATGCCTTCATAACATGTGGGAATGGTTTCAAACTGCAGCGCCCTCCTTTCCCATAGCAAGCAATGCCAGTTGGGTTTCACATTTAAAAGGAAGGGCTGTGGTTTTTGGGTGGATGTGCAGCATACACCTCTCCCCACCCCTCCATGTGGCTGTTCTCCAGGATGATCCCTTTTAGCCAAGCACAAACAGCCCAGCATGAACAGGGTCCTTTTACTGTTCCCTTACAAAAATTTCCCTATTTCAACCAGGTGACCATGAATGATATCACTCTCCTGAGGCTGACACAGAAAGATATAGACTGAATGTTGCTTGAATGTGACCAAAACCAAGGACCATTCACTGCAATGCTTTGCGCTGCAATGATTCCAGACTACTTGCTACTGGCTTGGGATGATAAAGTGTCCTACCGTGGAGGACAAAATAAGGCAGCCCTCCCCAGAAACCTTCTGCAAAGGCTTCCAGAGTACCTCCAGGACAGCTTCATGGAGATGTCCCTGGAGGATTCCCGCTCCATCACCAGACACGTTAAGAGACTTTTCCAGTAGCTGTACTGGCCGTGAATGTATCCCAATTCTTCAGGGCAAATCAAACATTAAACACTATTGCTTTTAAACCCTGTACTGTAGTTACAAATGTGCACTCACCAGAGGTGTCTTCCCCGGCTTCGGGGTCGGGGATCCTGCCTTGGGAGGGTATTGGCTCCAGGGTGATAAAAAGGTCCTGGCTGCCGGGGAGAACGGATTCACCGCTTGCCTGCTGCGCATTCTCCTCCTCCTCTTCCGGATCCACATAATCCTCCTCCCTGTTGCGTGAGACGCCCTCCTTGCAGGTGTCCATGGACAGTGGTGGGGTAGTGGTAGGGTTCCCCCTTAGAATGCCATGCAGCTGATCATAGAAGTGGCATGCATGGGGCTCTGACCTGGAGTGACCATTTGCCTCCTTTGTCTTTTGCAGGGATAGGCAACCTTTGGCACACGGCTCACCAGGGTAAGCACCGTGGCAGGCCAGGTTTGTTTACCTGCTGCGTCCATGGGTTCAGCCGATCGCGGCTCCCACTGGCCGCGGTTCACCGCTCCAGGCCAATGGGGGCTGTGGGAAGTGGTGCGGGCCGAGGGATGTGCTGGCCGCCTCTTCCTGCAGCCCCCATTGGCTTGGAGCAGCGAACTGTGGCCAGTGGGAGCCGTGATCGGCCGAACCCACAGACGTGGCAGATAAACAAACCAGCCTGGCCCGCTAAGGTGCTTACCCTGGCAAGCCGCATGCAAAAGGTTGTCGATCCCTGGTCTTTTGGTAGGCTTGCCTGAACTCCTTAACTTTCACGCAGCACTGCTCTGTGTGCCTGTTGTAGCATCTGTCCACCATGCCCTGTGCGATTTTGGCATATATATTAGCATGTCTTCTTTTTGATCGGAGTTCGGATTCTTTTTCCCATACAGCAATCAGATCCAGCGTCTCCCTTTTGGTCCATGCTGGAGCTCGTTTGCGATTCTGGGGGGACTGCATGGTCACCTGGGCTGCTGAGCTCGCCACATTGACCAAACAGGAAATGAAATTGAAAATTTCCTGGGGCTTTTCCTGTGTACCTGGCTAGTGCATCCGAGTTCAAAGTGCTGTCCAGAGCGGTCACATTGGAGCACTCTGGGATAGCTCCCAGAGGTCACCACCGTCGAATTGCATCTGCACTACCCCAAATTCGACCCAGCAAGGTTGATTTTAGTGCTACTCCCCTCGCCGGGGAGGAGTACAGAAGTCGATTTTAGGAGCTCTTTAGGTCAACGGAACGGGGTTGGTTGTGTAGCCGCATTCATTTTAAAATCGACCTAATGCAGCTAAATTCGACCTACCCCCACAGTGTAGACCAGGCCTCAGTCTGCTACCACCCCCCCCTAATGATTATGACTATAGCAAGGCCTAAGCTAAGGCAAATTCCACCCCAAACTGAGAGTTTGCACAAATACAACTTTTTTTTACTAGGACTATGAGCCACTGAGAAGATTCGAGTAGATTAATCTTTGAATTCCTACATGGATAGGTAAGGGACTTTAATTGTTATTGATTATATAGATAAATGCAGAAACTCAAGCACTTAAAAGTCACCTGTGCATGGAATTCTTCCGTCCTAAGTGCAGGACTCTGCACTTGTCCTTGTTGAACCTCACCAGGTTTCTTTTGGCCCAATCCTCTAATTTGTCTAGGTCCCTCTGTATCCTATCCCTACCCTCCAGCGTATCTACCACTCCTCCCAGTTTAGTGTCAGCTGCAAACTTGCTGAGAGTGCAGTCCACACCATCCTCCAGATCATTAATGAAGATATTGAACAAAATTGGCCCCAGGATTGACCCTTGGGGCACTCCACTTGAAACCACCTGCCAACTAGACATGGAGCCATTGATCACTACCCGTTGAGCGCGATGATCTAGCCAGCTTTCTATCCACCTTATAGTCCATTCATCCAGCCCATACTTCTTTAACTTGCCGGCAAGAATACTGTGGGAGACTGTATCAAAAGCTTTGCTAAAGTCAAGGAATAACACATCCCTTGCTTTCCCCTCATCCACAGACCCAGTTATCTCCTTATAGAAGGCAATTAGGTTAGTCAGGCATGACTTGCCCTTGATGAATCCATGCTGACTGTTCCTGATCACTTTCCTCTCCTCTAAGTGCTTCAGAATTGATTCCTTGAGGACCTGCTCCATGATTTTTCCAAGCACTGAGGTGAGGCTGACTGCCTGTAGTTCCCCGGATCCTCCTCCTTCCTTGTCATTGGGTACAGAAGCCAATTTAAAGGACAGATTACAAACCATAGTTAATAGTTCTGCAATTTCACATTTGAGTTCTTTCAGAACTCTTGGGTGAATGCCATCTGGTCCCGGTGACTTGTTACTGTTAAGTTTATCAATTAATTCCAAAACCTCCTCTAGTGACACTTCAATCTGTGACAATTCCTCAGATTTGTCACTGAGTCCTCAGATTTGAAAATGATTCTGTAGTATGGTGGTTAGAGCAACCACCAGGAAGACCCACGATCTTGTCCTCTTGCTTCTGACTTTTTTTGATCTATGAAAAAAAAACATTGGTGAGACAGCATGCTCTAGTGGACAGTAGACTGGAGTGGGACACAGGACATGTATGTTCCATTCCTGGCTCTGCTATTACCAGCTGTGTGACTTTAGGTAAATCACTTCCCCTCTCTGTACCTGTGTTTCCCATCCCCAGGGCTGGCTCTTGGTTTTTTGCCGCCCCAAGCAAAAAAAATTTGGTCTCCCTCCCACCCCAGCCCTGGGCTCTCACCCTCCTCCACCAGTGCTCCCCCGCCCCCCCCCCCACCCCCTGCCCCACCCGCCCCGGGGGCCCCCCCCCCCAGTACTGACTCCTCCTGCTCCCCTCTCACCTCCAGCCGGTCCGGCACTGGCAGGGTTGGGGTAAGCAGCGGGGCTCCCGGGCCACGCCTCAGCCCAGGGTCCCTCCATCCAGGGCTCCCGCCTCCAGGACCAGCCTGGACCTGGGAGGGCAGAGCTGGGGGACCGTCCTGGCAGGGGGCTGAGGAGCTGGGGCAGGGTAGCCCCAGAGGGAGCGAAGCCCTGGAGAGTGGGATGCAGGCCCTGCGTAGCAGCGCCCTGCCCTCTATGGCCCCGCTGCTGCTGCTGCTTCTGGCCACACTGCTGCACTCCCTGGGCCGCTCGGGCCGCTTCGCCCAACCCAGGCTGCGGTGCTGGCGGTGGGGCACCCTGTGGCACCTGCAGGTGGCTCAGTGTGCTCCGTGGGGTGAGTGTCCCCCGCTCAGAGCCTGCCCGGCCCAGCCACAAGGTGCGGGCACTGCTCCCCCGCAGTGCGAACTGCAGCAGCCCCAGGGAGCCCCCTGCGCTCAATGCACTGCTGCTGCCAGGGCTGGCTCTAGGCTTTTGCCACCCGAAGCAAAAAAAAAAAAAAAAAGATGTCCGGAATGCTTGGTTTGTTGGTGCCTAGAGCCAGCCCTGCCCCTCCACCCTTTGTCTGCTTCTTTGGTGTAGGGACTGTCTCTCACACTATATTTATGAAATGCCTAAACACAATGGGGTGCCAATCTATGCTGGGAGCGCTAGATGCTATTGTAATGCAAATAAGTACTAATCTCTCTCCAGACAGCTCAATGTTTTGAGAGAGGCATGGCGCCAGCACAGGACTGGGAACCAGGCATACTTGAATGTTAATCCTGCCTCTGACATTCTGTTTTTGGGCAAATCACTTAAACACTCTTCTCCATTTCTTGTAAAATGTGATGAATAATAATTATTTATTTACAGTACTTAATGGTGGGTGGAGGGGTGTGGGGATTACTTAGTTAATGCTTGTACAGTGCTTTTACATCAAACTTAATTTTCAGCATAGCTTTAAGGGCCCAGTCCTGGAAATACTTATGCACGTGGAGTAGAACCATGGTGGCAAGTGGGACTACTCATGGTAATGAAGTTACAGATCTTATCCTGGATGTATTAAATACTAAGTATTAATTTACACTGATTTTTCCCCTTTAATCACGCATAATATTTTGCATATATTTAAGGCCATAATTTTGGAGTTGCATGTTATCCATCTGAGGGCCTTTATAATTTAACAAGTGATGTACAATATTCCTGTTTCATATGTTGCAACCTATTTATTTTGCCTGCATTATAAGCAAATATTGACATCCTTATTTTATAGAAGGGGGAATAGTGACATAGTAAAAATAACAGAGTGAGTCACTGTCAGAGCTGTGATTAGAACTCATCTGTCCCTCCCTAATATCTAGTTCCGTCCTCACACCTTTAGTCAAACACATAAAACCACTTTTATCTTTAGGCTGCTGATCTCTAGAGTCCAACATTTCCAGTAGCTTTATAATTCCAAGGAGGAAAATTGCTCGTTTAAAAAAAAAAAAAACTTACATGCATTGAGCTATTCAAAGTGTCTTTCAGATCTATGCACCATAAATCGAACATTTAAACAGCTGTGGGTTTTTTTACATATATGCAGAACATTGTGATTGATATAGGAGAGAAGGTCTATTGGAGTGGGAAAGTGTGGGGAGTATTAAAACAGTTGGCTCCCATTTATCTGAACAGCCTGGGGGACATCTGAAACTTTTGAATAAAGGGGCACTCGTATAAATGGAATTGCTATTTTGAATTGCAGATTCACTGGTATAGAAATAGAGAGAAAGAAGGAAGTAATGCTGATGTTTGCTTACTAGTTTGTACTTTTAAAAGGGTAAAAAAATGAGTTTATTAAAACACCAAAATGTTATAGACATAAACTGCTGTTGCCATTGAAATGGAATTAGGTTTGAGTAATTGGTCAGAACCACTACAGAAATAAAAAGTTGTTGGTTAGTCCTAGCAGGCATTATGAAGCTAAGTGGGAAGTTACTAGTGAGTAATTAAGTAACATAAGGCTACGGTGGAATCAGATAGCTAGGATTTTCAGATAAAGGGAATTCAGACAACTGGAATTATACTTCATGTCTAAAAGGTGATCATGGAGAGCTCATTGCTTTGTGTTTACTCTGTAGATATCTTTTATAGCCAGTCTCATAAATGTACACCTCTTAATCAGCATTTGCAAAAATCTTAATAGCACTTATTGACTGACAGTGGTTAGGGTAATTACATTAATGTAGCCTATGTAATGTCATCAAATGTGATGCACATGGCTACATTGCAGTGCCTCTAGTGGTCAGATAAATATATTAATTACTTTGCATATTAGTTTCAGTGCCACATAGTTTGGGATCACAACCAGTCACCTTCTTTCATACCAGACAGGGCCGGTGCTACCATTAAGGCAAACTAGGCGGTTGCCTAGGGCGCCAAGATTTGGGGGCGCCAAAAAGCGGTGCCCCCAATTTTTTTTACAACATTCCTGGGCTGGGCTGCCGGTGGCACGCTGACACGTGCGGCTCAGACTCCCTCTCCAAGTGCAGCGGCTGCTCCACTTCTCCTGCCTCCCAGGCTTGCAGCGCCAATCAGCTGTTTGGCCCCGCAAGCCTGGGAGGGGAGGAGAATTAGAGTGGGGGCAGCGTGCTCGGGGAGGAGACGGAGCAGAGGTGACCTGGGTTGGGGAGCTGCCGCACGGCTTCCCCGGTGGGGGGGGGGGGAGAAAGCTGCCACGGGGGGGCGCCTCAGGGCAGGGCAGGGGGTTTGGCGGGGTGGGGGCGCCTCAGGGTGGAGGGGGGGCGGGGAGCTGCTGCAGGGCTGGAGTGGGAGGCGCAAGATGGAAGTTTCGCCTAGAGCGCGAAGCTTCCTTGCACCTACCCTGATACCAGACAACTATTTTTATCTCTCTGGTGTATTGAAAACTGTGTTAAGATTGTAAGCTGTCACTTTAAATTTCAGGGGGGTTTCCTGGTCCTTCTTGCAGGCTAGAGGTCTCTGTAGAAAAGCATGCAATACTGGGCTAGAAGCAGACTAGAGTAAAATGAGGTGGTTTGTGCCTCTGCTTTAGGGAACAACCTGCTTTGTCTCCCTCTCTTTTGGGGTATTTGTGTGTTATCATTCTGCATTCTAAGCCACAAAGTAGTGTTACATTGCAACCTTCCAGAAAGCGTATTCATATGTTTATCTAACTTCTCTGTGTATATATTGTGAACATAGCAATCTCAGCAAAGTTACTGTCATAGTATATGCAGACTTTTTAAAGCCAAGTTGAAGGTTGTCCATGGATTCCAATTTCAAATGCCATGGGCACTTTTTATTGTTAAAAGGAGACTTTAAAAAAAGGATTATATGCAAAGCTATGCAGATAAGTATTGAGCATAAGAGGGCTTTTTTAGGAGGTAAACATTTATGTTTAACTACAGCTTCTTAAAAGACTGTTGTCTTCTTCAAGGCAACTCTGTGAAAGTTCAATTGATTGTATTATGTGTAGCATATTTTTCATCCCTTTTAAATTAAATGCAGAGCTCAGTTAAGAGCTATCCATAATAACATTTTTTTTCTCTCTCATTTCCAGATTTTTTACCTGCAGCTTCTAGTAACTTGTAAGAATATTAGGAAGACATTGGTAGGGACTCCAGAATTAAGCTTGCTTTGGGATTTGAACTCTATGTTTCTGATTTACACTTAATCATTGGATTAAATCTCCAAATCTGGCACAAGAACTCATCATAGTACAAGTGAATTTTCAATCTAATTTTAAATGCAATATTTTTCATCTCTTCCAAGATAAATATTTTAAAATGTTTCCTTTATGAAATGTTCCCTGTTTTCCTCAGATTTCTAGCTAAAGAACCAAAGTCATCAATGTCTTCAGAAACTCCAAAATTCTCTCATTCTCTCTCTCTCTATCTCTCTCACACACACACACACTCTCTCTCTCTCTCTCTCTCTTTCTCTAGCATACTGGCCGCTTTTTGCCATGTAAAATTAAATGCATCTTGCATCCCTTTCTTCAGGATGACCTAATAGAATGATGCCAAGATTAGCCACTGAATTAGTCAAGCACCATCAGCTGCTTCATTTTCTAATGCTGCCAGCCTACCTCTCTGGTCCACCAGCTCAACTCAGTATAGACCCTGGGGAGACAGGAAGGCTTCATGGACAGCATAGGTATGGGGGGGGCATCTAGGGAGCATGGAGGGAGGGGGATCAAGGTGATGACACTTGTGAGGGTATAGGGAGCAACAGGGCTCAGCTGGGTAACGTAGACTGATGGTACTGTGAGCAGTCAATGAAAGAAGGGGGATGTGAAGGTGAACACTAACATGCAGGGGCTGGTGTTGGCTGCTGTCTCACAAGCAGACTGGAGTCTCTAAGGTACACCAGGAAGCATTACCTGGTGTTTCTGCTGAGATAAGTCAGTGGTACTCATTCATCAGAGCATCCAGGATTCCCCACTGTACAGCTGAGACCTGGAAGTGCTGGTTCTTTAACACTGCTACATCAGCTCCCGAATGTCACAAGTGATGTGAATGTCAGAAGCACAAGTCAGCAGCACTGGGGAACAAGTGACGTGGGCGCGGGGGGGAGTCATGGGACAAAGCTAAAAATGTAATTGTGAGGCAGGGAGAGAAACCCAATAATCTGGGGGATGTAGGTGAGGCCTACATGCCCTGCATCTTTCCCTCGGTTTTGCCCTTCTTAAGATGAAGAAAGACAGATTTTGAAAAGAGATCAGGAAAAGAGAAATATTTTGCAATAGAAGTGTGTGTGTGTGTGTGGGGGGGGGGGTGAACATGGAGAAGACAGAGAAATTCACAGATGGAGGGAGATAGCAGGGAGAGCTGTGGATTTGATTTCCCTAATAATGCTCTTCTCTATGCCTCCTTTTACATATCTACATTCATACTTCCCCTTCCGTGTTCCCATAAGGTGTCGAGGAGTTCTTTGCTCTTCACCCTTCCAAGCTGTTGTCCCGAAGTGGTGGATCTCCACAAGCCTGTCAGATCTTGTCTCCCCTCCAGTAAACAGGAAGATCACAAGAGGGAGAAGCTGCCTCATGAGTAGAGTTCCGGAGGCAGCTTCAGCGGCAAATCTCCCTCTCCCATCATAAAAAGAGGCATGGGATTGGGAGGGAGTGAGGGAAGGGGGGAAATACTTGCCACTGAAATAGTCTCAGGACAGAAACTGTGAGCTTCACTCAGAAGGCAACAGGCAACTTTTTTCTATGATGAACCTCCTGTAATTTGCCACAGGGCAGACCTGATCTGACAGACCTGAGAAGGCCCAACACTCTGGTACTATAACGAGAGAAGATGAAGACCTCTCCCAGTTTCTGTAGATGGGGGGATATCTATCATTCCTGTTCACAGCACAGCTAGTTTCCCCACATAGATGCTTACCCCCCTTTAGATCCAATGCTAAGACCTCTGTGGTTTGAGGTAATGGAGTAACTGCTAGCAGTAGTAAATTGGTATTTTCTATGTGGGTCAGCACTATAAGAGGACAGGACCCTTAGTTGCTCTGTGGGAAAGGTGTTTGTGCAGTCTGGTCAGCAGGGAGAAACTTGAACATGCTTCATAAGGACAGACTCTTCTGAGATTTTAGCTGTTAAGATCTAACAAGTCTCTACTGTTAATGTGCGAACTATGATTTTTCAAAGGCTTATAACATGGCCAAATTTAGGTGGATTTAGAGGGATGGCAAAAAGGCTCATCCCTAACACAAAGGCCACCCCTGCCCCCTTTGCTAAGTTTCAAGTCCCTGTTCCAAAGCCTGGGACACTAGAGCATTCCAAAGTAGAGGTCACCAGATATTTTTTTAACATTGAACAACACTTCATTTTTCTCTAGGCTCATGCTCATCGAGTTTAAGACCAGAAGATCATCTAGTCTGACTTCTTGTATATCACAGGCCACCAACATCAGCAAGCACCTGCACACTAACCTCAACAACTAAAATGAGACCAAAATACCAGAGCTGAGCCATTTTGGCTGCAAGTTCCAAAAAACTTCATCATGGAACAGATTCCTGGAATGGAAAATTTCAGCCCAACCAGTTAAAGTCTGGCAAAAATAGAAGCAATTGAAAACAGTGTTTTATAATTGGACATGTTGGGCATCCTTAATAATAGGCAGTGCTATCTGTCCCACCAATAATATTGGCAAAGTAACCATTAAACTGATCTCTATTAGACTTTGATGATTAGATTAACTTGTATACTCGGATCTCTTTCTAGTACTAAGTTGTATAGCTGTGGTTGTGTTTCTGTAGTTTCATTTCTCCCAGTTCCTTGTTTAATAGAACGTTACCCACATGTCGTCTTCCTATGCTTTATTGTCTTGCTTGATATTGCATCTAATCATGTTGGTTCATAAACTTAACATCTCTTTAAATAGCACAGCATGTACCAGAGGACTAATTAGTTTACTGCTTCCTTGTGAGCATTTATTAGACATTCCCCAAACTCCTGTTGCATTGCTGGCATACTCAACTAATCTCAGTTCATTTCACTGAGAAAAAAGGAAGTTCAACACACTGGAAATGGCTGTGCTCAGTGGATGGGTGTTTCCCTCAGGGTATGTCTATACTGCAATAAAAAAAAAAAAAACCTGTGGCACTGAGTCTTAGAGCCCAGGTAAGTTGACTGGGGCTCGCAGGGTTCAGGCTGCAGGGCTAAAAACTTGTAAAAAACTGACCAGGCTCAGTCTGGAGCCCGGGCTCTTAGACACAAACCCTCCTGGGATTTTAGAGTCCAGGTTCTAACCTGAGCCCAAATGTCTACATGGCTGTTTTTAGCTCCACAAACCCGAGTCAGCTGATCCAGGCCAGCTGTGGTCTTTTAGCCCAGGGTCTTTTATTGCAGTGGAGATGTTTTCTTTGAGATTAATGGAGACCACAGAAGGTGGTCCAATAAAAGATATTACTTCATTGACCTTGTCTCTCTAAAGAAGAAGGAACAAAGTTGCAAAGGCTGCTAGGGAGGAGACTGAAAACCAGGACCTCTATGGTGGCATTCTCAGAAATGCTCCCAGTTCCACGCGCAGGGCCAGGTAGGCAGGCAGAGCTTCAGAGTCTCAATGCGTGGATGAGATGATGGTGTAGAGAGGAGGGGTTTAGATTCATTAGGAACTGGGGAAACTTTTGGGATGGGGGGAGCCTATACAGGAGAGATGGGCTCCACCTAAACCAAAGTGGAACCAGACTGCTGGCACTAAACATTAAAAAGGTTG
>NC_048299.1:213328171-213424530 GCF_013100865.1 Trachemys scripta elegans
GGGGGGAGTGGCACTATATGTGAAAGAAAATGTAGAATCAAATGAAGTAAAAATCTTAAGTGAATCCCCATGTTCCATAGAATCTCTATGGATAGTAATTTCATGCTCTAATAAGAATATAACATTAGGGATCTATTATCGACCACCTGACCAGGACAGTGATAGTGATGATGAAATGCTAAGGGAAATTAGAGAGGCTATCAAAATTAATAACTCAGTAATAGTGGGGGATTTCAATTACCCCATATTGACTGGGAACATGTCACCTCAGGACGAAATGCAGAGACAAAATTTCTCGATACTTTAAGTGAGTGCTTCTTGGAGCAGCTAGTAAGGGAACCCACAAGGGGAGAGGCAACTCTCGATTTAGTCCTGAGTGGAGCGCAGGAGCTGGTCCAAAAGGTAACTATAACAGGACCACTTGGAAATAGTGACCATAATATAATAACATTTAACATCCCTGTGGTGGGAAGAACATCTCAACAGCCCAACACTGTGGCATTTAATTTCAAAAAGAGGAACTATGCAAAAATGAGGGGGTTAGTTAAACAGAAATTAAAAGGTACAGTGACTAAAGTGAAATCCCTGCAAGCTGCAAGGGCGCTTTTTAAAGACACCATAATAGAGGCCCAACTTAAACGTCTACCCCAAATTAAGAAACACAGTAAAATAACTAAAAAAGAGCCACCGTAGCTTAACAACCATGTAAAAGAAGCAGTGAGAGATAAAAAGGCATCTTTTAAAAAAGTGGAAGTCAAATCCTAGTGAGGTAAATAGAAAGGAGCATAAATACTGCCAAATTAAGTGTAAAAATGTAATAAGAAAAGCTAAAGAGGAGTTTGAAGAACGGCTAGCCAAAAACTCAAAAGGTAATAAAATGTTTTTTAAGTATATCAGAAGCAGAAAGTCTGCTAAACAACCAGTGAGGCCCCTGGATGATCGAGATACAAAAGGAGCGCTTAAAGGCGATAAAGTCATTGCGGCAAAACTAAACAAATTCTTTGTTTCAGTTTTCACGGCTGAGGATGTTAGGGAGATTCCCAAACCTGAGCCGCTTTTGAAGGTGACAAATCTGAGGAACTGTCACAGACTGAAGTGTCATTAGAGGAGGTTTTGGAATTAATTGATAAACTTAACAGTAACAAGTCACCGGGACCAGATGGCATTCACCCAAGAGTTCTGAAAGAACTCAAATGTGAAGTTGCAGAACTATTAACTATGGTTTGTAACCTGTCCTTTAATTCGGCTTCTGTACCCAATGACTGGAAGATAGCTAATGTAACGCCAATATTTAAAAAGGGATCTAGAGCTGACCCCAGCAATTACAGACGGGTAAGTCTAACATCACTACCAGGCAAATTAGTTGAAACAATAGTAAAGAATAAAATTGTCAGACACCTAGAAGAACATAAATTGTTGGCCAAAAGTCAACATGGTTTCTGTAAAGGGAAATCGTGTCTTACTAATATATGAGAGTTCTTTGAAGGGGTCAACAAACATGTGGACAAGGGGGACCCAGTGGACATAGTGTACTTAGATTTCCAGAAAGCCTTTGACAAGGTCCCTCACCAAAGGCTTTTACATAAATTAAGTTGTCATGGGATAAAAGGGAAGGTCCTTTCATGGATTGAGAGCTGGTTAAAAGACAGGGAACAAAGGATAGGAATAAATGGTAAATTCTCAGAATGGAGAGGGGTAATTAGTGGTGTTTCCCAAGGGTCTGTCCTAGAACCTATCCTATTCAATTTATTCATAAATGATCTGGAGAAAGGGCTAAAAAGTGAGGTGGCAAAGTTTGCAGATGATACTAAACTGCTCAAGATAGTTAGGACCAAAGCAGACTGTGAAGAACTTCAAAAAGATCTCACAAAACTAAGTTTTGGGCAACAAAATGGCAAATGAAATGTAATGTGGATAAATGTAAAGTAACGCACATTGGAAAAAATAACCCCAACTATACATATACTATGATGGGGGCTAATTTAGCTACAACAATTCAGGAAAAAGATATTGGAGTCATCGTGGATTGTTCTCTGAAGACATCCACGCAGTGTGCAGAGGCGGTCAAAAAAGCAAACAGGATATTAGGAATCATTGAAAAGGGGATAGAGAATAAGATGGAGAATATATTATTGCCCTTATATAAATCGATGGTACGCCCATATCTTGAATACTGCGTACAGATGTGGTCTCCTCATCTCAAAAAAGATATACTGGCACTAGAAAAGGTTCAGAGAAGGGCAACTAAAATGATTAGGGGTTTGGAATGGGTCCCATATGAGGAAAGATTAAAGAGGCTAGGACTTTTCAACTTGGAAAAGAAGAAACTAAGGGAGGATATGATAGAGGTATATAAAATCATGAGTGATGTGGAGAAATTAGATAAGGAAAAGTTATTTACTTATTCCCATAATACAAGAAGTAGGGGCCACAAAATGAAATTAATGGGCAGCAGGTTTAAAACAAATAAAAGGAAGTTCTTCACACAGTGCACAATCAACTTGTGGAACTCCTTGCCTGAGGAGGCTGTGAAGGCTAGGACTATAACAGCGTTTAAAAGAGAACTGGATAAATTCATGGAGGTTAAGTCTATTAATGGCTATTAGTCAGGATGGGTAAGGAATGGTGTCCCTAGCCTCTGTTTGTCAGCGGGTGGAAATGGATGGCAGGAGAGAGATCACATGATCATTACCTGTTAGGTTCACTCCCTCTGGGGCACCTGGCATTGGCCACTGTCGGTGGACAGGATACTGGGCTAGATGGACCTTTGGTCTGACCCAGTATGGTCGTTCTTATGTTATGTTCTTATGTTCAAACTGTGTGCTCTCACTGGGGTTTGGTGCTTCTGTACCATCCCTTGCTATAGGCGGTGTCTAAAGGCTACAAACACAGCTTACTGTAACAAATAATTTAATAGAAACTTTAAATTGCAAACATTTTAAAAAGAGTGAATTTAATATTTATTCCAAATTCAACACAGAGCACTAACTTATTTTGGAAGGGGAATGGGAGATATGTTAGGGATTCTTGAGAATCACATTTTGCTTTTTAGGAAGTAGGCCTACCCCAGTTTCGGGGAGATGGTCTACATATTCAGACTATTAGAGGTTGAGATTTAAGAGGTGGTTTATCTAAAAGGAAACCCCATTCTTAAGTCAAACCCTTAAAAGTAAAAAAATTGAAACCAAAAGTTATGTTTTCTCAGAGTATTCTCCCTGGAAAATATATAGATATAGAGGTTTTTTTTTCTTTTTTTGCAAGAATTCATCAAATGACTGGGTAAATGATCAATCCAATGAAATAAGCTCTGATGCTTTGTTACCTCTTTGGTTAATCATATTCATTGCACAGTGCTGCACTGAAAGTGGCTCATGGGGCTGCATTGAAAAGGCTGTTCTAATCATCTAAAGAGACAGAGGAATGGGCTTTTCTCCAGAAGAAATAAACAAAGGAGAAAAATATATCCTCCAGAGTTGTCAGTCAGCAACAAGCAATATCCACTCTCACTCATAAGTGCTTTTAAGCGGAGGTAAGTAATTTTGTTCATAATGTTTGAACTGGTGTGTTTATTTAAAACAACACAATAATCCACCACTACAAAAAATAAAAGCGATCATTTTCCATTCATTGTTAAAGCTTATCCAGTGAACATCAAGCAGATTTTTAGAACAGGCAATTCCTGGGTCAACAAGCACATGTTGTTTCTCAACATGGTACTCATTGGCATACGCCTACCCGCAGCTGGCTAAAGGCACTGGTCATGGTGAGACACAAAGCAAAATACATTTAAACACGGCTTAATGCAGTGCATGAAGTACTTAGATTTTCTGAGTCTGCTGCTGGCTTTCCATTTGGATAACAAAATAAGTGCAGCTATAGAAAGGAATTTGAGCATTGCTAAGTAAGTCTGAAATCTACCATTACCAAAATGCATGTATTAATGGGAACTCAATGCCTCAAGGGGTGGAACTGAGATCTACTGCTTTTTATCTTTTTCACCAGTTGAAATCCAGCCCAGAGTGGTAGCAACAGAAAGTTGCTTCCAACTCATAGCTGTTAGGTTGACCTTATGAAATGACACTGATGATCTTAGTCCAGTTCCAAATGAGAACATGTACCGCCATCCAACTCCCTCCTCCCCCGGCCAGGTGGGCTATCTCAACGAAGAGACCAAGGAAATGAAGCAGGATAGTCTAGTCTCATTGTCCAAAAAGCGCAAAACATAAGCAGTGCAACAGTGAAACGTTGTATAAATTTTAAAATTATTGTGGCATTAACAACCTAAGGTGGCATTAGTATACATTTATTTCTTAAGGTAGGAGTTCTAACCTGAGAGTGTCCCTTTAAATTAAAGGAGTTAAAATAAAAAAATTAACAGGACAGCCACAAGCTGCACAAATAAAAGTGTTGGGATCTACTGTCCCCTTGATTTGTTGGTGTAGGGGAGGAAACTGATGTTACTCTAAAGTAATGCACAGGTGTTAAGTATGATTAATAATAACTGATCTAGTCATAATTTAATCATTCATATTATTAAAATGACTAATTGTTAACAACTGATTATAATAGCTTCATAAATGTGCATGGTACTTTACAGACATACAGGAAAACATTATCTATCCTGAAAAACAGACAGACAAGAAAAACAAAGTCACAGAACAATATACATGAGGGAAGATATGAAAAGATTATTTTACTTATTTTTCAGCTTTAAATAATATTGCACACACACACATACACACACAAAACTCTAGGCACCATATAATGATGCTCATACCTGTATTAGTGGAGAAGAGAACAAGGTCATTGTAACCTATACATTATTTCAACATATACATTATAGTCATATAATGGATGAGTCACCAATAGCCCAATAACCAATAATTGAAAGCTGCAGAATAGGTTTCATTGTCACACAACACATAAATGTGATTTTACATGCAACTGATTTGTTGTTAAACAACCTTGCCCAACAATTAGCTATTAATATTGTCCTCCTCCATATGACAGAAGGCTTTGTTGTTTGGTGGTTTTCTTATTGCTTCATTAGCAATGCTTTTAATTAAACAATACTGAGGGAGATGCAAAGGCAGATGCATTTCCTAGGGACAAATGTTTGGCTGGAAGGAATTTATAACCAAAAGGCTCCACCAAGGACCATTAACCCCAGCTAATCATTAATTCTTAGGGAGTGCTTTGCAGTTGGTTTGTACTTTTGTTACGAAATGAACATTGACCACACGGGGTTTTGTAACTGGTGATGCAGTTTCATCTAGCATGTACAAGCTGCTTTAATACAATTAATGCCCTGTACTGTAGCCAATCAGATTTCTTGAAACATTTTTCATTCTATTCATCTTTATAAAAGGGATAGACATTCATATACTTTTAATTTTCTGTTCCTTTTAGTGGTTTGACTAAAACTGTGAAGTGTTTAAGAAGTTTTTATTCAGGCGAAGCTCCCTCTGAAATCAATGGGAGTGTTGCCATGAGGAAAGCCATAGTAAAAACTAGAGCAGTGGTTCTCAAAGCCAGTCTGCCGCTTGTTCCACCGTGCTGTTAATTTTTTCACATAAAATTTTAAATAAAGAAATTGTGGGTCTGTTTTTTGAACCCTGCAAACTATAAACAGGTTGGAAATTTCAAAACTTTTCATGAAGTTTTCTCTTCTTTTTCAACACACTCTAGTGCAGTTGTTCTTAAAGCTGGTCCGCCGCTTGTTCAGGGAAAGCCCCTGGCGGGCCGGGCCAGTTTGTTTACCTGCCGCATCCACAGGTTCAGCCGATCGCGGCTCCCATTGGCTACGGTTCACCGCTCCAGGCCAATGGGGCATCGGGAAGTGGCAGCCAGCACATCCCTCAGCCCATGCCACTTCCCGCAGCCCCCATTGTCCAGGAGTGGCGAACCGCGGCCAGTGGGAGCCGCGATCAGACGAACCCGCGGACGCAGCAGGTAAACAAACCAGCCCGCCAGGGGCTTTCCCTGAACAAGTGGCGGACCAGCTTTGAGAACCACTGCACTAGAGTGTGTTGAAAAAGAAGAGAAAACTTCATGAAAAGTTTTGAAATTTCCAATCTGTTTATAGTTTGCAGGGTTCAAAACACAGACCTACAATTTTTTTATTTAAAATTTTGTGTGAAAAAATTAACAGTAAAAGAAAGGATCAAAAACTTTACATAAATTATTATCAGAATGGTTAGTCAATATATCCTTTATTGAAAACCATGTTACTGGCAAATGATTTACCAAATCCTTTCTCCCACATTTATTTTCAGTAAATGAAGAATGTTGTTACATTTGTAATAAATATAGCTATAAAAGTTCATGAAAAACACAATATTTCAAAGAAGTCAGCAGGTGGGTTTTTTTCAAAATACTGAAAAAAAGGCTTTTTAGAAAAACACTTCTCATTTGAAAATAAAACTCCCTCAGTAAAAACTGAGTTAGCAACATCCACTTTAACCCTTTATATATGAGAAGTCCCAGTGCTTCAAAGGAAGGCAGAAAAAAAGACCACCACAGAATACAGCTGGTCAATTGCGCAAGGGCGAAAAACAAAATCCTTCCTGAACTCTGCAGGTGGCCATGTAAAGTCCTAAAGCATGAGATCTGATTATAGTCATTGTCTTATTGTAGAGCTATAAGTGTTATTATGAACATGCTGTGGGCAATGCAGAGCTTCCTGTTCTCTCTCCATGGCCCATGAAGGAAGGGAATAAGCAAGGGGGATTTCCAAAGCCAGAAGGGATCCTCCCCCCACAACCATCCAGCCCTCTCCCGCCACAGGCTATGGAGTTTCTCCTAGATCTGGGTTAAAGCACATATTTTAGTAAAATGTGCAATCATCATTTGCTAGTGCAGAAACAAACCTTTGATCTTTGATGGAGTCCATTAAGGCAGTGTTATTCATTTTTCCCTTTTCTAATTTTCCTCTTCTGTGCAGGTCATCTGTGTTTTGAAAATAACTAGGTTGCAACCATTTGTTAATGGCAGCCGCCTGTGGCTCTGGATAAAAAATGTTCGGTCCGTAAGGAAACTAATGAGAAAATAAATGGATGTATATTTTCAAACAGATGTTATTAGACCCTGGTACTGCTGCTTGTTTATGCCCTGGTGTATACTTATTGCAGACTGCACTACAACTAATCCAGACATTAGTCTCAACGTAGAGTCCATTCGTCTGGCGCTTGTTCTGAACCTCAGTTCTTATCATTTATTTTTTTCTGATGTCATTAACTTTGCTATCAAAAACAAATTCCACAAAGATAGATCTAACACTAAGTGGGATAGCAATCACATGAGATGATGGGTAAAACGTAACACAGCTCATTCATTTGGATTGCAAACAATCTTTTTTTTTAAAAGGGAAGTCTTTATTTCTGACTTTCAGAGATTTCATTCACTAACTGATTCAGCGCGACAACTATAAAACACACCTTGCTATCTGGCTATACCAAAGAAGAACAGGAGACACTTGATATGGTTTTAACCGGGCTGAAACTTTATTATTAGATGTCTGGAACTACCTGGCAGATAAAAGTGTACAGTGCAAGTAACCCCATGTTTATTCTATAATTACCTGGGGGACTTCTGCCAGCTCCCCGACTTTTTCCATCTGGGTCCCTCAAGCCAACTCACTGCTGGGACTTTAACCATCCATCCCATCCCTGTATTAGGAGGGTTAAAGTGGGCTACAAGAAAAAGGGGGTTGGCTCCCTCCCATACCATTCATAGGGGCTCAAAATTGCCCCCCATTGCATTCCTTTAACCAATACCTCATTTTTGAGTCCTTTACCAAGCCATTTATCTGATCAGCGTGTACCTTCCCTATCAAGACATCTGCCACAAGGGGGCACCAGCAATTAGTTTGGCTGCTTCCTCACCAAACCCTGTTGGGTTCCCAGACACCTCCTAACAGGGCCGGCTCCAGGCACCAGCTTGGCAAGCAAGTGCTTGGGGCGGCCACTCTGGAGAGGGGCGGCAGGTCCAGCTATTCAACGGCAATTCGGTGGACGGTCCCTCACTCCTGCTCGGAGCGAAGAACCTCCCGCTGAATTGCTGCCGCATATCGCGATCACGGCTTTTTTTTTGTTTGTTTTGGCTGCTTGGGGCGGCTAAAACCCTAGAGCTGGCCCTGTCTCCCAATGCCATCTTTTACATCAGTCAAAAATGTGCTGGAATCCAAATCTGACAGGTGAACTCCCATCTCCCACTGCCCCCTTTTATATTGGCCAACAATGCGTCTTCACCCCAAGTCCGACAGGTGAACCCCATCCACCAAAATAACTCCATTGCCCCATATGCCATGTGAAAATCATTCAGGACGCCAGTTGCCGGGTTGCCAATGACACCAGGTACTGCAGCACACGCTCCTCTGTAATGGGCCATATGGCGACCAGTGTTCCAGATCCTGAAATTGCAAGATCTCATTGCACCACCGACATCATACCCCAAAGCTCCACAACGCCAGCGGCATCCACTCACGTTCCTTGCTGGCTCCTAGTGCAAGCTCCTGCAATCTGTCAGACTAAAAATGAGACAAGGTATCTGCTATGCCATTATCCTCAAAGTCCATAACCCCTGAAGCCTCTAATAACTATTCCTCTCTCCATAAAGATACCCCATTAAATTGGCTGAAAAACTGTTCCCACACCTTCAAGTCTTCCTTCATTGCTCATGAAATGGAGCAGCCTTGCTACGCATGTTGTGGCCAATGCCTGCTGGGCACAGAATGCCTGGGGCAACAACCCTGCAGGCAAAGTTACGGTGCCCCATAATAGATTGCAGCTCTCAGATTGTGAATTTTTTGGCTCCTATAGCTCTCCGAAACAAACCCAATAGCTTCTGAAGCTTATCCTGAGGGCACTGTGATATGCCCGCCATTGTGTCTAGCTCAATCTCCAGGTAAGTCAATGTAGTGGAAGGGCCCTCTGTTTTTTCCTCTGCTAGGGGTACTCCGATCTGTTTAGCCAGGGCCTGAAATGTGTCCAACAGGTGAACAAACTCATCCAACCCTGCCAGGCATAAAAACAAAAAATCGTCTAAATAGTGCATTATTTGGCATAGACCAGCTGCTTGCATCACTGCCCAGTGCAACATTGTACTAATTTTTTCAAATGCAGAACAGGGTACCGCACAGCACATGAGCATAGCCTTGTCAGAATAAAATTGTCCCTCAAAAGAAAAACCCAGAAGGTTGACGTCCAATGGATGCACTGGCAGCAGTCAAAAAGCAGGCTTGATCTCACACTTAGCCATGAGCACTTCCAAGCCACACAACCTAACTATGCACACAACCTCATCAATGGAGGAATAGCAAATGGGATACAGAACTGGGTCTATTCCATTGTTAATGGAGCTACCTCATGGGTATGAAAGGTGATAAATTAATTGATAATTCTCCTGGAGCCTTCTTTAGGACCAAGTCCAGATGGGAAACTTGCAAGTTCTCTACATGTAATTGCTTGAATGGCCCTGCTATCCTACCCTCATTTAACTCCTATGTAATCTTTTTCTGCACAGTATAGCCCATCCTCACCATTTTCAATTTTGTTGACATCACATGCGTCCTAGTCCCTGTAAAGGGAATCTGAAATCTCACAGTAAACCCCTCCCACAAATATGCCCCATCTGCTTTGTTGGGGTAATCCCATAGGAGAAACCTTCACACCTCTGGCTTAATTGGTGATAGCACGCTTGCCCATCTCATTGCTTTCAGCCCACCCTTCTCCTCTGCTTGTGTTCTGTCCCCCATCCCACTCCAGTTAATACTTGACCCATATCCAATCCTGTTTTCCCCCTGTGACCTTTCCCTACCTCTCTGGCAAGAATGGGCCCCAGAACATGTTTTGCAAGCATGTCTGAATTTACAGATGCTTTGAAAACCACCGCTGTCATTAAATGCCCAATAAATATTGTGATGCAACTCAGGGCCCTGCCAGTCTTGCTGTGGAATGAACAGGCCACTATCCTGGTCTCTGCGGAGTCATCCACTCCAACCACAGCATATGGGGTAGTATGTCCCACTGGATCCCAGTTTGCCACCCTCAATCTAAAATGCTCGTTATAATTAAACCAAGACAAGACAAGACAGGAGATCTTCAATGATCAGAAACTCAAAAAAGAGCCCTATAAAAAACTAGGACAAGTTACAAAGGATGAGTACAAACAAATAACACAAGTACATAGGGACAAAATTAGAAAGGCCAAGAAACAAAATGAGATTAAATTTGCTAGAGACATAAAAGGTAACAAGAAAACATTATACAAAATACATTATAAGCAGGAGGAAGACCAAGGACAGGGTAGGCCCATTGTTCAATAAGGGAGGAGGGGGTACAATAACAGAAAATGTGGAAATGGTAGAAGTGCTAAAATCACATTTTTGTTTCAGTTTTCACCAACACATTTAGTAACAATTGACCATCTAATAGAGTGAATGCCAGTGAAAATGAGGTAGGAGCAAAGGCTAAAATAGGAAAAGAACAAGTTAAAATTACTTAGACAAGTTAAATGTCTTCAAGTCACCAGGGCCTGATGACCTACTTACTGGTAGGTTACAGCTACACTGTAAATCCTACTGTGATGGGGGAACCCAGTTACAACATGGAATTTTGTAGTCATGGATCATTGCTGCTATTTAAATGGGTCTGACCAGTGTGTTAATGGAGACAGTATCCTGCTATGTAGTAAACTGCTGCCCGTCAAAATGGACAACAGCAAGAAATGGACAAAGGGGATAATATGCCAAAGAGCATGTAAAACCTTATTTTGGACAGATTATACCTACTCCTTAGTGAAGTGTTTAGAACTTGACATGCCAACAAGTGTCTTGAATGAAATAGTGCTTACAAATTGTGCTCCAGCCTTAGGCTTTAGCAGGGCTGATGGAGGTTTCAGGACCACAGTCATAACGTGGGTTAATTCTGTTTATGTTGACATGGCGTTATGGTGTTGGGGACTATCACTCACTGTTGCCATATTCCCCAGCATGGTAGAAGTTGCAGTGTAGATAGATGGAACCTTAGAACTGCAAATGAGATTTTGAACCAAAATAAGGTCTGCTGCTGGGGCCAATGATGATTATCTACTCTATGGTGACTTGCAAATCAATACATTGAAGCAGCAAACCATAAATGGCTGAACTCTGACTTTTAAGCCACTGCCCTAGGTAGCTTCACTGCAATTTCCATTCAAAAATATGACCCCCAACCAACATCTCCCTACAACTGAGGGGAGAAGATAATTCTAGTCAACTGCAGGTTTTTATTGATTATTCAGACAATAACCTAATATACCCAAAGTTACAAATACCAGCAAATGATGTTTATTAGTAGAAATGTCCTGCTCTAGAAAATTCAGATCCAGAGCCATATTTTGAATAGCAGACCCACATATCCATCCCAAACTTATGGGTGTTCAAAGTTTATGCTCTTGGTACAGCCTCCTGTAAAAATAGGGGCCAATTACAAATTTCAGAGCTAGATGTAAATTCAGATGAATGTGCTGGTGTTTGGGATTTGGAGTTTTCATTTGAGCCTGCTCTAATTATGGCCATTTATACCAATATATTTTAAAATTAAACAAGAAACTTACAGCTTTACAAGTAATATATTTTGGACTCCTCTGTGTTGGCATAATAAAGAAAAACAGATTTCAGCACATCCTTCAACTTGTATATTGAGCTAGCATATAAAACCAAATTGATAGAAGAGTCTGAATGCTAATCCCTGAAATTATATGATAAGTAGACAAGGTGAAGAAAGACAATTATAACTGTTTTAAGCACTGAAAAAAACCACAAGACTAGAGGTGATAAGAGGGCTGATGCTCTTCCATGGACATTTTATAATTCTTTTGTAGTTTCAAGACTTTTTCAGCTATGGTCAGTTAAACTGGTGTTCAGTGCGTTCTGGTATAAAAGTGCTTCTGTATTGATACAATATACCACATCTACACCCACTAAAACTAGATGCTGTGTGGTTTATACTCCCAGAAAATGAAAGTCTATGGGGAAGAGATATGAATACTAATGGGAGAGAGATAATTAGTTTAAATTAATGTATTATCTTGTAACAAAAGTAAAACTTGTCATCAGATATTAAGAAAGCAGCATGGTCCCTATGTATCTGAGAGGAGGAAAGAAATATTATAATGTAATCACTGGAAATTAGTGCTTTTGAAGGGAGCAATGGATCAGTGTTCTTGTCACACTCTCCGTGAGTATCTGGGTCATATTAGGGAAACTGATGATCCAACCAGCGGACTGCATTCAAAGTCCTTTCTAAGGTCAAGATCGGTCACTTGCCAGCCGACATTCCTGTTGCAATTCCACCCCCCAACATTCGAGCCATCAGGCTAGCCCAGAGAATACTGTAGCTTAATGTTGAGGGATTGACGGCAGACAAAAGCAGCAGTGCTTCTGAAGCGTCTTGGCCAGTGCAATACATTTTGGAGTCTTTCAAACAAAAGGCAAGATAGTTATTAATTCTATCAACTGTAGGCAACAGTAGTGTTATGAAACAGCAATTCTAGTCAAAGATACAGATAAGTCACATGCTTTAGTAATTCATAATGTGGAAGAATAACATGACCAGTTGCCCACTTAGTTTTGCCCCAATTCCATCCACATTACAGGTGGCTCCCATGTAATACAGATTTGTATGTACACATATCACATGAAGAGCTTGGTTTTAGTTTACAGTAAATTGTTTCTTTGGGGCATGTTTGCAACCTGATTCAAGCAGTGAGTCTATTAGCTAATAGATATGAAAGTGGTTTTGCAAGTACTGGTTGACTGATTATTTGACAGTTCATTTGAGCTTTTAAATATGGACTATGGTATAATTTATAAATGTCAATTTAGAGGTGAAGGGTGAAAATAGACATGACGATGTGGATGTTTTATTGAAATGATTTGGTTTGCTAATGTCAGTCACAAATTGAGGTGTTTTGTTCCAGTTTTAAATATTTGTTACTCAGGCAACATGCCCAGGAAGTTGCCCAAGAAAGAAATGCGTAAAAGCTTGCCTCAGGTGGTGGCCCTATATAAGTCTGAAATATTCAGCACTCTATTTGCAACTGAAGAAAAAAAAATCAATGGAGTTTAGACTGTATGGGCCTGATTCCCATGTACACGAAGGCTCCTTTACATTTCTCTGGTAGGTATTTATGTAATGCAGGGATTAGTTTAAGACCGAGTCTAAATTACATATACAGCAATTTTAAGGCCCTTTTATACTACCAGCATTCTGTAAAGGGGCCGTGGTGTAAATAATAATCAGGTACTATACACTGAATATACAAAGGCTCTGGAAAGAATGTTGATATGAAAAGTTCAGAGGGGAGGACGAGTTAACCTCTTATTTAGTTGGAAACATCTTTTATTTTTGTGCAGACCAAGTAGTTATTTGTGCACACAGGATAAATTCTGCCTTCAGTTGCACTCATGCAACACCATTGATTTAAGTAGGAAATAAATGAGTAAAACAGAGTGAATTTTGATTTTTCTCTTTAGTGGCAGTTCTAGTTCTTAGTACAGGAAACTACTTCTTGCTCTGTACTGCCCAGAGTCCTTGACAAGAAGTTTGTTGTATCTGTTTTTGGAGCATGAGAATACAGCAAGGTAGATCCACTCCACAAGCTCTGTCTCCCCTAATAAAACAAAATGCAAATGCCCATTTTATAGAAAACCAGCCCTCTAGGAGTTACATCTTGTCCCAGCCCATCAGAATCTTTCAGTGTGGCTATGTCATTTTTGAAACATTTTATGGAGATTGTCCTTTTGAGAATGCGGAGAAAAGAGTAAGGTGGCACATTCCCCTTTTGAAAACCTAGACGACAAAAACACTAAGGCTACTTATAGGTCTTCAGAAATGGTACTCTGTATTTGATGAACCAGGTTGGCTTATCTTTTTTATTAAAAGAAATATTACACTAATATTTCTCTCATGCTGCTATAGGCAACAATATGTGTCTTTCCTATCGCATTCACTGGATAATCAAAGTGGAAAAATGGTGGCTGCCTGAGGTTCAGAAGAAAATAATTTATGTGGGTTTCACTCTCCCACCATGCTTGTTAAATATTAAGCACATTCACTATGATATATGAAACTAAAACTCCATTTTCTGCACCAAGTACATGGTACTATTTGAATAATGGATTATTGTTAAAGCCAACATTGTCTGCCTTTCTAATATACTCCACATTGACACCGAATGTCAGTCTCTGCATAAATAGCAGGTGCAAATATATTGTTTTCAGTTACTTGGTTGCAAGGTGATTATCAATAGAGTACTGAATATATTAGTTGTAACACAAATAGGACAACTCCAGCAGCTCATAAAGCGATATGCTATTAACTTTTTGTGCTCAAAATCTCTCAAATATACGAACATGTAAAAAGTTAGCTGCAATAAGTCAGAGAACCAGCTCTTCTCTCTTTAATTTAAAAAAAAAATCAGTATGCAGATGGGAAACATTTCCACTTGTTATTATAATATAGGGGTAGCTGGAATAAACATAGAAAAGTGCCCATATTATGATCAGTTGCTTTAAATCGGATGTGGAAGGGAGTTTACCATACCCATTATGTAAACAGTATTAACCACATTCATCCCTTGGTATAATTCCATTGATTTAAAGGGAATTACACCAGATTTCAATTTGGCATTTTCTGTCTTATGAAACTATAAAATAAATGCACACAATGTTTACATTGCTATAACGTACGTCTAGGATGGTCTGTATATAAGGTTAGTCCATGGTCCCTCTTCGATTTCTCAGTTTCCTCTGCCTTCTCTTCTTTCCCGGGGTTCTCTCTCAGACCCTGCCAAATTCAGCAAAACAATTAAAAACATCTAAGGATGGAAGGGATAAAAAGAGCCATCATTGTGAGGACGGGCACTCCTATCAGCTAGAGTTATAAACCATGTCCAGAAGTTCAGATATGAAACGTAGCCATCTGCAGGATGTTAAAGATTAGTTCTGTGGACCACCAGGAAAAAAATAAAGTTTGAGAATCAATGCACCAAGCATTGGCCATATCATTGTTCATGACACTACTAGGAGCAAGTGAGATTCCATGTTATGGTTCAGTGATGACTATGTTCTAGTTTGTTTCTCTCAATTGTATTGGTGGCTCAGGATTTTGCACATTAAGCATAGACAGGTTGTACTAATGCCAGTCGCTCCAACTCCAACTCTTAGTTGGGAATGGGTCTAGCTGTTGTGGCTACTACTCAATACAGTCAATTAGACAAAGTGCTGATTGTCAGAATCTTAGTAATGATTACCTGTCCATCCCTGTGTCTGTCCCCATGTCCCCACAGAGCAGCCAGAAGGCAAAAAATATTTAAGAGTTTCTGGTTTGGATCCAGTTTTTGGGTGGTAAAATAGCACTAGCAGTTGCTTTTCTAAATGAAACCATTGCTTCTTGAAGTGCTGATGTAGCATGGCAGGGAGGAGCATAATAAAAACACCGCAAAACAATGTTATGGTTCATGATGGTGAGGTAGACAAATACTTCTGCCCAAATTATAGTTCAAATAAAAACAAGGACAAGGCCTGGCAAGAGTACCGTTTACCATGTAAGTGACAGTTGACTGCCTCTGGTATTCTGTCATCTGTTCTTCGTGGGTACTGGCTCCACAGCTCTTCAGCATCTTTAATGGCAGTCAGATTGTGAGCATGGCTATATGAGTGTTAAGTGACAGCAATGAAATTTGAAAGTGACTATTTAGTACTGTAGAAGCATTCTGAGATGTATGCAGAGTACACTAGAATAGTGAAACTGATGGACAAGGAAGAAATTAGGTTATTACTTTCATCTTAGTTTACTGCATATCTTTCAGTTAAGTGCAGACATATTACAGTCACTTTCACATGAAGATATACAAAAAATATGATAAGCTAAGGTATCAATAAGCGACTTGGGTGCCTCCATTTTTGGATGCTCCATTGGAAATTATTTTAAAGAGGGCCAGTGTGCAAGAACTGCTGAGCACCACTGAAAATCACACCCCTTACAAATGGGTTCTCAATTTAGGCATCAAGAAAGAAAAAAAAATCACTAAAATAATGAGTCTGTGCCCTCATTAAGGAAAAGCTATTAAATGGTCTCTCGGTTAGCAGGGACTTTTAAACACAGTTGAGATTCTGATAAGTTAGAATCAAAGTCCATTTTTATAGTGTATTTTGACTGGAAGAAAGCAATCAACTACATTCTAAATTCCTTCAAATTTCCAGCAGTTGAAGTCAAGTCATGGAACCGATTCTTCTGAACGCTCAGAGCTCCATGAATACACCTATAAATGGAGGATGAGACTTTGATATCAACAACTTGGAATAAATCTCCAAATGAAAGTCCATTAGCCTTCAAGTCCCTTCTATTTCATGTATTTTTATAAAAGGCATCAAGTGTGCCAGGTATTTCAGATACATTAAAGACTGAGTATGTTCTATAATCTAATAAATCTTTGAGTAAAGAAATATGTATCCTAAATCTTTTTCTTTCCTGGCCTTCATAGAGTGGTTTAATTGTGATGAAGGAGTTGGGAACTGATCTGGATTGACGTGTGGAATGGACGCTAGTCTGCTGGACATATATAACTGAGTCTCATTATCATAATAATTTTGTTAACTCAATTAAGTCTCAATCAGTTGCAGTCACTAAGCACTGCAGTACAACTAACTCTGCTGCTGTTAATTTAAACTAGTGCTGCCGGCTCTACAATTAATGACTGATGTGCTGGTAGTTTCTGAATGACCTTGCTCTCACCACGTTTCTGATCGTGACTCCAGAGGATGTTCTTATCCCATAGTTGATATTGCTGTTCCTCAACTATAGGTAAAATTAGGATGGCCAGCAGCTACCTAACTCCTACAGCAAACCTAAGACAATCTATATTTATGTTTACTTAAAAAGCCAGCAAACAAAAACACACAAAAATTGAGCACAAACATACATGATGTTTGCAGTCCCACAAGTTCTTCAGGTGTTTGCTTCAGAGAGGCCCCCTAAAATGCCTTTTTCTACATTCTCCTAGCTATGAGTCTACATTCATCTGATTAGAAGTATTTATCATTTGATCTTTTCTTTTCCTCCATGCTGTGATGCAAGTGTTTCATTCTTACAAAGCAAAAACTGTTTGGATGACAAAAAATAAAATAAAAATCTGTATTTCTCTTTGGGGTGGAATGTGAAATTGGTATACAAAAAGTGTAATTTTTATCTTTCATATCAAATCTGTTTCTTTCCCACCTTCCTTTTTAGATGTGATTTCTTCACTCACAATAATCATAGCATAATAGGACATTTGAGTGAAGGGTCTGTGTTAGATGTGGATGAAAATACCAAATTTTTCTCCTCAATAGTCACATGTGAAATATCTATCAATATTTTACATTTTGGATGAGGCAAAGGGATATTAATAAAATTCATAGTAATTTCAGGAAATTCTCATTAATTTAAGAAGAATTTAAAACTTAGGCCATGTTCCTACTTTCAGCAGTGTCAATTTCACTGCAGGAAATTTTCTCCCTTTGAGTGCCAGTGAATACAATCTGGGAATGGCCAAAAGGACAAACAAACACATTTTCTTTATAAGAAGTATTTATCATTTGAATGGAAAAATGAAATAAAGTTTTGCACAGTTCTAGTCTCTTTATGCTTCTACAATCAAAAGCTTCCTGTTAAAACCTGTATCTTTATACACAGCAGTGGTCACATATATCAGCAAGAAAATGGTGTCAGAACTGATAAATTCCTTTGCAAATCATTGTCAGAAAATTCCCAGCCAGCTCTACCTGTGAACTTTGGGAACATCTGGATCTGACCTTCACAGTCTTTCAGCCACTGTGTGAATTTGAGGTTGTTCACTAATAATAAAACCATCCTTCTTTCTCTTAGCTTTCTTAAGAGATACAATGTGTCATGTAACATGGGAAAATGTCTTTGATCTTTGGTACACTTATCTCAAGTTTCATTTTGTTTAAAATATCTGGTGCTAACTGTGCTGAAAATGAAGTTGGTTTGAAAGCAAGATGTTTTGAAGTATGAAAAATGCATTGCCTGACTGAAAAAGTTCAAAAGAATGCCTTGTCTTCAATTATACACTCTGTATGTGGGAGTGCAAATATCCTTTCTGCATACTCTGGCTCAACAACAGTGAACAGAAGCAGTTCATCATTCTTTCAGAAGCAGGGCAGCTAATCATTCTGTCACCTGCAGTTTGGGACTTATTTCCATAAAGTTTACTTCCACTAAGCACTATTGTAAATCTTTGATTTCTTTTTTAACTAGCACACATATTCAACTAAGGGGTAGCAATTAAGACTTTTTGATTTAAATGTAGTAGACAAGACAAGAGAACCTGGCATGGCACAGTGGAATACACAGACTAGATTGCTAATCTTTGATATTTAGTATTATATGTCAAAGAAAAACTATTACAGTTCTATCCCCATTTTGCAAGGCATACATTGATCTTGTTTTGGGCAGACACACACACTACAGGAACTGATAGCACCATCATTTGTTTGCCACCATTTTCAAAACAAACATGGCACATGAACCACTGTGCCTGGTACCTCAGTGGGCATTCTTTTTGTGTCAGCATCATGTGGTGATAAATGTCTCTACACACAAACAGGAAACCTTTGCAGGACTGTAGTGTCAGGACAGACTAACCCAGAATGCTTGGATGTACCTTTGTTGCTACCATCATTCTCCTGTGGATAGAATAAGGCTAAAATGACAACAACTGTATGTGCTGGTGAGTAGTAACAAAGAATTAAAAGCTACAGAATCTTGATCAGAGGATAAAGCCACTGCAGACGTGCATTTAACATGGTGTTCTTTAGACAGCAGAGGAACATAAAGAGAAAGCAAGGATATTGGATGTTGTTGATAAAAGAGCAGTGCAAATGCTATGAGCCACTCTGTAACCTCTCTGCCTTAGCAAGAGTAAGCTTTGCTGGAGATTAGACTGTGTCTCAGCTCCCTGTCACACCAGTCCATCTTCCTCACCAGCAAACCCCTCAAGACTTTCCCAGCCCAAACCTTGCTGAGCAGGTAACAATCAGTGAGCTCCATCCCCCAGCTCCTCAGAGCTCCCCACATGCGCAGCCCCTACCACCGTGCATTCAGACGATGGTAAGTTTGCTGCTTTTCTTATAGAGCCAGTACATAACAGCTTATCAACTTAACTGGGGTTCACATACCCTGCCCTTCAAACACAGCATTGAGTTGGTTTATAGAACAAATAAAAAGTTTATTTACAAAAGGACATCTCCTTGGTATCACTTAAGCTAAGGAATAAAGATGGAAATGGTTACAAAAAAGAAAAGTAAAACTACGCTTTCCAAAAGCCAAGACCTAACTTAACCAGTTACCGTTTTTGTTCAAGGTAGTTTCCGTACCAATCCTCCTTTCCCAGAAATAGCTGGCTAACTCTTAGCCAGGTTCACCACAGAGTCCAAGGCACTGGTTTTCCTTGTCTCCTCAGGTAATCCAAACTCTGTGTCCTTTATATCTCAAAATCTGCCTTTGTTTCAAGGGTCAAATCGATCCCCTGGGGTTCAGTCTCCTGTCTCCCGATCCATCTTGATTAAAGTGTTACCTGGTGTTTTCCCTTGTGATGTTTCTTGTTGCAATTTTACAACATAAATTGTATCTTCCTGCAACTCTTGATACAAATGAATATCCCACTGAATTTGGCCACACCTGGTTTGAGGCGTTGGGCTCTTTCCTTTCTTTCGGAAAAAAATTGTTTATGACTGCCCCTCCCCCCAACATGCCTGGTTTACACAACTTTTAGTCAGAGACTTCAAAACATAGTATCAGTGAGTATCGATAATTCCACATACAGCATTGCCACAGTGATATTATTAACCAGTGTGTTACTTGTTTTCAAATGATGCCTTACAAGAAATAGTTTCTACAAATAACATTGCAGTAGTGTGTAGAGTGTGGACACAGGGATGCCTCGAGCCACACTGGTGTTTACTAGACACCAGAGGAACATAAAGAGAAAGCAAGCATGTTGGCCATTATTGATGAAATAACAGGGCAAATGATGAGTGCTGTAATAAAAGCAGGGTGAACCTTATTTATATGTATTGCAATCACAGTGAGGGTAACTGTAGAATCCATTGCTACTTGGGTAAAAAATTTTCTTAAAGAATACATTGTAACTAAAATCCTTTAATATGCTTTTAAGAGTATAAAGAGTTCTTTGATATTATCTCCGCGACTAAAAATGGTGCACAAAATGATAAATCTATGAATTTTCCTTAAAATGAAAAATGTGTGTCTTACTCTCTCCCACATATACACTTGCCCTCCCCTACCTCTATCCCATACACACTCTAGATACCTAGGCCTTTAATGTGCACATCCAAAGATTTGGATCCGGTTTTGTTGTTTTGGTTAACAATGGACAAACAGTCTCTCTGCTGTCTGATTTATACCTAAAGAAACTGGAAGTGGCAACTAATGTCTTTAAAGAAATAAAGCTCAAAGGTAAAGTTGAGCCTGCTGTGACATTAGAAGGATAAAGAGATGAGGGGGGGGAGGTTAATTTGGCCCTAAATTAATATATATATTATATATATATACACACACACACACACACGTGAGCAGAATCAGCACATACACACACACTTAAGCACAATTTAAACTCTTTTGGATCCAATTCTCTATTTCCTTACACCTGGCGTAGCTCTTTACCCCTATGCAAATTGAATGCAAAGGGATTTTATGTCCTACCATTCAGACTTCATAAAGTTTTACATTCTCTTTGGACTCATCATTTGCTCCTATATAAATGAACACACGAGGAGCAAAACAGTGGGGAGTCAGCCCTGTGCTGTTAGATTTGGTTAATGAAGGGTTATGGGATGAGAAACCAGTTGGAAGCTCATACAAAAATGAAAACAAAATGTAATAAGGAGCTCAGCAGAAAACAGTAAAGACAGGAGGCCAGCCAGAATATATACACTGACCTGTGGCAGCAGCAGCCTGCCTGAAAGGAGAAAGAGCAGTTCATGGAATTCTCACGTTCCCAGTCAGAAGCGGTGTGAAAAGAAGACCCTTTTCACTGGCGTGGGATACTTTCTTTCCACATCAAATGACAAGCTGTCAATAAGGTGTTGTGCACCCAAAGCACTCAGACAGGAATCTTTTCAAAGATGAAAATATGACTGATGTAGTACTTTATTCAATGTTTGCAACAGGATGAAAGAAGACTCCTGCACTGTTATTGCATAGGTTCAGATGCATACAGTTGTTAAGCTCAGTAGATCTGGATCTAAAACCACCAGCTTCTACAGTAAAATATCTCTGGAATTGTCCTACCTTGTGCACCATAACTAATTAAGATGAATTCTGCTGCCAAACAAAGCAGAAATAAGCACTGTTTTTTTCATTTCTCATGCCGTTGAATGATACAAAGGGAGAGACAAATATTTATGAATATAATGGTTTGGTTAGTTATGTTCTGAGATGCAAAATATATAACTGCTACTCATTTACCCCCTTTAAGTGGAGGTGGAAGATTTTTTTTTTCATGCTTTGTGGGAACGTGCATGGTTTCCTTAAAACAGGAAATTCTGAAGAACTTGAAGAAAATTCTGCGGCATGATGCCATCTCCAATAGTGGTCTCACTAATACCTCTGACTACTGCCTTTATTTCATTAACTTGTTCTCAGTCAAATACTGTAATACAGGACTTCTGGGTTACATCATTTCTGAGAGATTTAAATTCAGTATAAAATTAGATTTTTTTGAAATTATTCTCTCAATTCTCAAACATGATGCTTAAAAAGCTTGAAATTAGATTTTGTGTGCGTGTGTATAAAACTAGATAAATGTAAGCTAACATTTGAGATCATTTAAAAATAATGACACTGAATTAAGTGCTGATCCTGCAACTGGATCTGTGCATGATTTTTCATTGATTTCAATCGGGATTTGTGTAAGTGCATAGGTCCATCCAGATCGAAGTGTCCTCTATTCCCTCACCTCAGTAAGTACTATTTGAGGTTTTCTGGCCAAGCATCATGGCTGCCATGGAAAGAATCAATATTAGTCAAGCATTACATAAGAGGTCTCTAAAAAAAAAGAACCCTCTCTAACTTTGAGTCATTCCAGTTGCCTAATGTTATACACTCCTGTGCAAAAAATATCCTATTTTATGAAATGGTGTAAAAAGTGAACACTGTATTCAAGAAGATTTTTAATCACTGCTTCTTGCATAAATTCATGCACTTGTACTATCTCCACTTCTGGTATAGCCTAGTGTATTTTTAGGCCACACGCAATAGTTTTGGAGGATATATAAAAAAAAAATTCTGCAGTAGCTTCTCAGTAGCAATGAAATAGCAAAACATTCTATTTACTAATGAAAAGGGTTCCTTATTAAATCACTTGCATTGAAGTTTCATTTCACAGATACTCATTAGCCTCAATCTCATTAGAGATAATCCTGCATTCTTAGTCTACCCAAAGCTCCTGCAGAAGTCAATGGTAGCTGTGGGTGCTCAAAGAATGAAAAATTGGGCCAGTATTTATGTTTGTGTGCATTAAACCAAAATTTCCACTCAGTGACTTAAGGATCCATTTTGCTTTAAGTCTTGTTTCATTATCCCAGATTTGCATGTACTGATTTTCACTTTGATCATTTATCTTAGCTACTCTTCCCTTCTACAAATCATGTACATATGGCATTTTGGAAAGAGGAAAAAAAGAAAACATTAATTGTTGGTGCATGTGGTGCAAACCGAAAAGAAGCGTTCTTAAAAACAGTGACAATAGAGAATGAAGTTAGCAGTTATATTTGTTCAGAAATGACCAAAGAAGGGAAAATGTCTTCCTGTGTGCTATGTATGTAGCATAGTCTATGTTCTATACTACATTGTAGTTACCACTGATTGGTGCCCTATAAGTGCCTAACAGTCTGTCAATCTATAACAAACAGCTTGTCCACCTCTAAAATCAATGTTTTACAAGACTGATTTTAGGCTTGGATCATCAATAAAATTCTCAAATGCATTGATCTTCCTGGGAACATCAAGCTGTCTCTTTAGATCTGCTGTTCAATCTCTTAGCACCATAACTTACAATGCTCATAAAAAAACCCAAAAACCCTGTGTTTTCACCTCCTCAAATTTTAGATCTCTATATTACATTGCAATATTTGCATAATCCATACATTATTTTGAGAAGTAGAAAGGCTGTGATTATGGTCTGCCTTACTTAATATATTTGATTAAGGTTTTTATTATTTTTACTGTACTTCTCAATTTAAACATCCCAATACAAAAAATTAAAATTATAAAACTTAAAATTGCCATGTGTTACATACAGCACAGTATTAACATACATATGCAAAAAACATTTTAACCACTTTAGTATTAAGTGAGAAAATCATATCAATACTTTATGAGGTGGGGTGGGGTAAGGGCGGACATCAAGGAGGGGAAGGGGAGGGGAAGTGTGAAAGCGGGGGGAGGCAGGAAGGAGTCATGGGTTGGAGACAAGGGAGGGAAGTTGGGACTGGCCCTGAAGATTGGGTGTTCCTTAGTCAAATTTTATTAAAAATGGAGCCTGGATTTCTTCAAACTCATGTTGTTGATCCCTGTGGCTGCTAGGTCAGAAGAATCAGAATACCCTTGATTCATGTTTCTACCTCTATAAAACCACTCACTTCATGATCATCTCAGAAACTAAGAATGTTGACTGATGAGAAGCCCAAATACATGGTTAAATGTAGTTCTCAGTGGATGTTTGATTGCTACAGCCCCAAATCATTTCAATTCTAGTGTCAACTTCTTTCCACACATGTTTAACTGGAGGTCATCCCCACAGTGTGTGCAAAAAGTGCACCCTCAACTTTATCACAGTGGCAGCATTCATCCAAAGGAAGAGCTGTCATCTTATGTAGTCTTGTGGTGTCCAATATATTCTAAATAATTTGTTTTTATTTTGTTTCTTTAAAACAAACTATATTTAAACTAAACACATCTTTGGTGAGAGACAATAAATGCTTCTTAAATGGTGATTTGAGAATAAAGCCTCAGCCCATTCTCTTTCTCCTAAATAATCTGTTTGACCGCAGCTAAGGCATTACTTTCTTCTTTGTTTTCCAACAAATGCTTTTGAGTAGCTGAATAACGCATTGTGAACTTCCATCTGTATTATTCTGGAGTAGTATATGCCAAACAAGCTACCTTAGGATGCGTCACTGAACAACCATAACTGGACTGGTGTAAAGTCAAGCAGGAACCAACAGAGATCAGGCAGTGCCTCCCTTGCTCCCTCCTTGCCACAGAGGGCCTTTCATGGAGAAAGGGTTAACAATGTAGTTCCTGCCAATCCTGTAGTGCTAGGGCAAGAAGGATTCCCTTGATGGGGAAGCCAGCACCAGAGCAGCAGAATAGTTTTTAGATATACTAGTATAAGGGGATCCCTAGAGCTTACAAAAAAGTTGTGAAAAGGAGTCTAATAAAAAGCTTGATTTTAGAAACAAAGCCTGTTTTAGTTTTCCACACAGACATTGAGAGAGAAAAATACTACATTTATTACAGGGCATTAGAGGAGTTATTGGGCCATATCCTTGACCTCTCTTAAATTCCCTTTGCACCTCTTTAGCAGCAGAAAGGAATTTAAAGCAGCCTTAAGGTAACTGCTGAAGATTTATCTGGTAGAGAGCTGGCATAGCTGAGCTGATACTCCACTGTGTACCTAATTTATTTATTTTTTATAAATAAATAAATTAGGTACACAGTGGAGTATCAGCTCAGCTATGCCAGCTCTCTACCAGATAAATCTTCAGCAGTTACCTTAAGGCTGCTTTAAATTCCTTTCTGCTGCTAAAGAGGTGCAAAGGGAATTTAAGAGAGGTCAAGGATATGGCCCAATAACTCCTCTAATGCCCTGTAATAAATGTAGTATTTTTCTCTCTCAATGTCTGTGTGGAAAACTAAAACAGGCTTTGTTTCTAAAATCAAGCTTTTTATTAGACTCCTTTTCACAACTTTTTTGTAAGCTCTAGGGATCCCCTTATACTAGTATATCTAAAAACTATTCTGCTGCTCTGGTGCTGGCTTCCCCATCAAGGGAATCCTTCTTGCCCTAGCACTACAGGATTGGCAGGAACTACATTGTTAACCCTTTCTCCATGAAAGGCCCTCTGTGGCAAGGAGGGAGCAAGNTTTTTTTCCTCTTACTTAATTGGCCTCTCAGAGTTGGTAAGACAACTCCCACCTGTTCATGCTCTCTGTATGTGTGTGTATATATATCTCCTCAATATATGTTCCACTCTATATGCATCCGAAGAAGTGGGCTGTAGTCCACGAAAGCTTATGCTCTAATAAATTTGTTAGTCTCTAAGGTGCCACAAGTACTCCTGTTCTTTTTGCAGATACAGACTAACATGGCTGCTACTCTGAAACAAGTACTAAAAAGTCATGCATTTAAATATTTCAAAACAAATACAGCAAATCTATAGCAGTAGTATTGCAAAATTCTCCTGAAAGGCATTAAAGGGAAAGAAAAGACTGGGCTGTTACTACCTATGACAGAGTGCAAAAAATATAATTTTAGAACTATAATAATGAAGATTATGGAATTTATAAAGACTGAGGCAAAAACTGGGAGAGGTTATGGGATGGCCTCTTTTGGAACAGTAATTTTGTTAAAAGTATGAGAATTTTGCCTGATTCCAGGTTATTCTGATTTATGCAAGGCTGACATTTTGGTAATGTTACCACTCACCAAATACTGATCATCTTGCCTGCTTTAAAGATTATTAAATGAGAGGGACTCATTGATCTTTAGAAAAGATATTGGAGATTTAACAATATTAAGCATATTTCTAGTTTCCATTCACTTCATATTTAGATTCAGGGACCAGTCCTCAGCTGGTGTAGATCAGGTTAGCCTTAGCTCCACTGGAATAAACAATGGAGTTATAAGTTTTCACCAGTTAAGAATATTATTGAAAAGCAATGCTGTAAATCATTACATTGCTACCTCCATTTATTTAAGAGGTGATATTGGATTATACATAGATATACACAGTATAATTTATCTTTTAAGAGTACAATAACATTCAGAGTACAAAAGATACACCATGACTATGAAACAGGCAGTGAAAATACTACTGTGCTCTGTGGAGTTCAAAAGCCTTGATACTTCAAGATACTTCACAGCTTTGAGACGCTTCACTAATAGAGTAGTGAATGAAGGCAATGCACTAAAATAAGGCCAAAGGAAACTTATTTTAATGACAGATGATCAAATCAAAATGGAGTATTTTAAAAAGCAGCTAAGAGATTAAAGTATAGAAAGGCAAAACCATCAAACAAAATTCAAGTAAGTAAAAGCAGCAGTGTGGTAAAATAAATGAGGCTGACAAGGGAAAGAAAAGAAAGAACAAGTAGAAGAATGAAAAAAAAAGACCAAAACAGATTAAGTTACAAAACGAGCAATGCCAGCAAAAGAAAGTGAAGGGTATACTGAGAGACCAGTAAAGGAGAATATGTTAAAGAAAGAGAGAAACATTTTTTTTAAAGTGTTGTTTACAAGCTCAGTATTTTTACCAGATTTGCCCATTACTTTGCGGTACGCTCATTTATTAGGGTTACTCTTCTGGGGGGAGGGTCTGTAATTCTATGTACTGCTTGTGTTACTTGTGTTTTCATACGGAGCTCTACTTCTCCCTTCTGCAAGTTCCCTCCCAATGGAATTATCCTGCAGGACCTAGGTTCCCCAGGGCTGAGTTCCTCCAGCTCCAGAATCAGATGAACACACACACATTAACAGAGCGCATCTGAGCTGACTGGGTCAATCAGCACTCCCAAGCGGTCACCCTTACATGCCCTCGGACTCAGCAGGCCGGTTCTAACAGCACTTCCAGCAGCACAGGCACCGCACCGGAATAGAGTACTCCTGAGCAGGCTGGGTCGAGCAGCACTTCCAAGCTGCCATCCTCCTATGCCACAGGTTCTGCACGTCCTTATCCCCACTTTCACGTTACAATTGTTCTGGTAGTAACCCACTTGATGAGCAAACCCCACAGGAGTTTTGGGCGCTACAGGGATCTTTAGCTTAGGTAAGAGAAGTGTTGCTGCAGAGCAAATGAGGAAGCCAAAAACACAAGAGAGGAAGGGAAGCAACCAGCTTAACCATAAAAGTTATTTATTGCCAGGTAATAACCATACAAGTGGAGCCAAACAAACAAAACAGTTACAATATTAAATCTAGCTTAAATTTGATTATAAAAGTCAGGTTTAGAAAACTATACCTGATCACACAAGTCAGGGTTAGAAAGCTATACCTAGAGTAGAAAAACAAACAAACAAACAAACAAAAAAACAGAGAGAGATGGGTTCTCACCACTCTGTGAAGCTTGAACTGGTTGGGGTTCCCAGGTGGTGGTAGCTGAGGGTCCGGAGTGCTGGAGTCAGGCAGAGCCCCCAGCGCAATCAGTCAAGAGAAGATGAAGTCCCAATGAAACTGATGCAGATTTTGGATCCAGGCATCAGAGCACTTACTTGAGCATGGGTAGGGTTCTCTTTGTAGGGAAACAACAATGGTTCAAGAGAGAACACTAGATTTGTTTATGGGTAAACTGATGGCTCAAGGGAGTACACCAAAGTTGTTTTGTTCAGGCTAGACAATAGGAACTGATCATTCCTGACTATGGGTGACGTTCCTTCCAGGGAGCTCACAATGCAATTAGGCAGCTTCAGTATTTTGGATACCAATAAAGGATTTATTACTAAAATTGGTCTGATAACTACTAAGTTGGGTGTGTGTAGGCATGGGTTCATTAACATCTGCAGCAGAGATCCCCCATCATGCAGTGCTTCCCTGCTTTTCTGGTCCCAGAGTTCAATGTGGTTCTTGCCTTGGAATCTCTGTTCTCCATTCTGTATGCTAATGGAGATGTCTCCCTGTCCTATCTTCAATGCAAATGAAGCTAGGGGAGTTGCCTTCATCCTGTCACCTTTGTCCGGAGAGGTTTAGGTGTGTCTCCCACTGCCTTTTCATTGTTCTTTGTAAGTCTTTCTTTTGATTGGTTTTGGTTCAAGCAGAGGCTGGGGGTCCTTTATGAGTCAAACAGGCTGGATATTGCACCCTGGTTACCCAAGAACACAGAGTTGACAGGTAGCAGTACGTATCAAGGAGTTATTACATGATAAAGAATTATAGCAGGAAGTTTACAAGTAGCACATATCTTTCAGGACACCAGAAAATGCCCTACTTCTTGTTAACTCTGACAGACTAACAAAGAGAGAGGTAACCCCCCCGCCAAGTGAAGTCAGCAGCAACAATGGCCGGATTCAATAACTAAGGGGTTCCTCTTAACAATAAAAAACAGAACCAGTTCAAGCCCTTACCCAGTAATTTGAGAAAACATAATGCTATCCCTGGGCACCTCTCAGAGGCAATACTTGCCTCTCGCAACCACTGAGTCTGTGTATAACAAAAGAACACTTTTAATAAAAGGGGAAAAGGAGTCCAGCACTAATTTGGGAAAAAAAATACAACCCCTTTCAAAAGCATGTAACCATAAGCAAACACCCACCCCACAGTACATTGGGCAGTGTACTTTACCTCAGTTTCCCATCTTATGGTGTGAAAGTCTAATGAATGAATGTCCCTTCTTTAACATGCCACTCCCCTCTCCCTCCACTGCACTCCACTCCACTCACAGTTGGCTGTCTATGGTTAGCAAAGACCCAGATTTCAGAGATGCATTCACATACCCTCTCCTAACAGCCTGGGGTGGGAGAAATGAGCAATGTCTCTATTGCTGCTGCTGCGACCAGCTCACAGCTGCTGCTGTTTTTCTCTGCCACTGCTTTCTTCTGCAGTGTCACATTCTGGGCTACCGTCACTCAACCCAGTTCTTAGTGATTTCACCAGGGTAGTGGGAACTTCACAGCTAGTGCAGTGTCTGCATTTCCTTTCATTGCAACTGTCCTCACAGCAGGTGTAAGGCTTAGCCCCTAGCCTAGACCTTCTCATCAGTGATGTCAGCCCTAGTAATCACTGAACAAACAGAAGGATTCTCACTTGAGTCTAATCAGCTCTGCCTTTAAACACTGGAGAGAGGAGGGTCAAAAGTTGTCTAGGACTCTTTGGGGAGAGACCCCACCACCAGATGGAAACACCTGTCCCCACTCCATCTTATTTTCACTGGAATTTGGCATTGCTACCCCCTGCTTAGCAAGTCTACTTCAGTTTAGGATGACCTTCCCCGCCTTCCCATAACCAGGGCATGCTAAGTAGAGTTCTGCTGTCCTTTACTCATACAAGATGGATAACATTTCATTACCCCTGCATTCAATATGTAAAAATGTTATTAAAGCTTATGTTAAAATGATCTAAAACAGGGTTAATGAAAAAGTTTCTATTCATCCCGGTATAATGCTAATATATTATCCCAAAGTAGCAAATTTGATTTAAAAAGTCATAAAATGTATTTAGCACATATCTGCAATATCCCAAAGTACGATTAATACATTTGACAGTGCAATTTAAATATCAGTATCCAGATACTCAGGTACATCAGTCATGAGATGTTATACTAGGGGCAGCTTGCAGAAAATAAATACGGTAATGAGTGTACATTGTCCCTCAGTAATTGAGAATTTAAGGTAGATTGTCTCTGAATAAATATGATGATTTGTAACTCAAAACCAGCCAAAAATTGATCACTTTGCCAAAGCAGCTCCATCTGCTAAGCACCTAGGCAGAGTAGGTGTGTCTATGCAAATACAATATGCTCCTGAAGACTTTTCTCCAGCTCATCACTAGATGTCAGGAGAGAGCTCCTTCAGACCCTTCTTACAGAGGAATAAATTGCAGAAACTGGGACAGCGAATACCACCAGGCTAGATTATAATCACATCCTTTGGGTGTTAAAAAATGTCTTATGGAGTTAAATAACTCATACCTAGTATAACTGCCTCAGTCAATTTGAAATACTCTCAGTGATATTTTGATCACAAAAAATATAAACAACCAATAGGGAACTGTGTAATGTAGCAACTTGCATGGAACTTGGAGGGAGGACCACAAGTTGCAGGAGGGATGAGTTTAAAGGCAGCACCAGGAATTTAGTCTGTGTGTACATGGGTAGAATGCTATTTGCAACTGTATTTAATTCTAGACAACATTCCTCTGTTTATAGAGGACATTCTAGAAGTAATATTCAGATACGGATGATAGCATCCAGATAAAATAAAAAGTATTTATTATTTTTATCAAGTAAGGTTTATATTTTAACTAGAAAGTAGTGTATGTGGAACTGGTCTGATCTCTAATTCTGGTGTAAATCAGAAGTCAGTAAGCATCATTGTAACTGAGAAGAAGAATATATCCTTTTTGCTGAGGTTGTTAAATTACAGCATCAAATATTTGTTCATAATATTTTAAATTAAATGTTACTTAACTCTACATTGTTGTAGTATGGGACAGAATGAGAATCTTAGCTTGATTTCAAAATGTTTTCCTATATGTGCTCTACTGAAGGCCATCACACTAAAGGATATGGTATGTCATTGTTCATTCAGCAAATGTTATTGATGATTTAGCCTGCTTGTAAATTCAAGGACTGTGAAGGCCAGTGTCATAACAATTTCCTTTTTAGGCTTGAGTCCAGAGTTTTTTATTAGATTGTTATTTTTATTTAATAATATGTATAGTTCAAATTTCATACCGGTATCCAATTTGTACTCTAGAATATAGCTCTGGTGAGGTAAATGCCCTTATAACAAGGAATTTTGAGAAAGTGGCAAGAACACTACATTACATAGCCTATCTGAACACTGTAACAGTGTCCAGAGGGGGGTTTAACATTTTTTGCAGTAGAAAGAGTTAGTCCGAGATGAGGCTAAAGCATATTGGGCTAAATGGTCACTGAATGTCCAGGCATTAGCAGACATTCCAATTTAATACTAATATGGGTTGATCATCTACTTCGCCATGTGGTACCTTAAACATTTTAGTCTATTTACATTTTAGTATATTTAATGACAACTAAAATGCATTGGTGAGATCTGTCATTGGTAGAAAGGCAATTGACATGTTATTCTTGCTTGGAAGACAATGTAGGTAACAATCACCAACACTTGGCACTGACAATCTGACTCTTTTCCTCCATTAGTGTCTAAGCCGATAGCACATATTTTTTTATAAAGAGAGTGTTTACAGAAGTTTGTGGGAAGATAGCTTTCCATGTACCAACGTGCCTCAGGTCCCCTTGACCCTCAATAGTTTGGATACAATTCCATATATTTCATTGCAAAATTTTCTACAAAAAAATTATAAAACCCCATAATTTTAAACGAAAATTGTCCAATATTTTTCAATCATCAGGTAATGCTTTCCCCACCCCAACCACTGCATCTAATAAAATACTGCAGGTCAAATTATACCTTCAATTACAACCGAGAAACCCTTTTTCCATATTATGCCCTCAATTACACAAGTGCAATATCATTAACTTTCACTGCTAATGAGTAACCCTTGATGCAGAAATTATTGGAAGAGGTTCTATGGACTGTAGACTGCAGGAGGTCAGACTAGATGATCATAAGGACTGTTCAGGCCTTAAAAATGTATGAATCTATTAGTCTAGGAGTAATGCAACCATCTTAAACTCATGCTAACAAAATCTTTAGACTACACCACGCTACATAGTGAACATTATATAAATAAAAACAAGCTCTGGGAAAAAAAAAAAAAAAAAAAAAAAGCTAATGCCATCAGGATATACACCATGCAAGCAAAATGAAGAGATAGCATAAGTCCTCCAGGAAATGCAGAGATGTCAAGCTTCCTGTACACTATAGATTCAGTCTTTGGTTTCCTGACAAACACTTCCTGCTGAGGGAGAAACAAAAGAAAAAAAAATCTCAGGACACAGCAGTCACAGGCTGAGGAAGTTTTGTTACATAGTTTCTGTTCATAACAAAAGGTTTATTTTGACACTGGCCTGCTTATCAGTAAGATACTACACTTGACCAGAGCTCAGAGAGCCGAGAAGCATGTTAGCACACAAGTGGAAGGTACAGCATGCTGGAAAACCTAGCTTCTACAGAGCCTGTGCAACTGCAAGTAACTTCTCCACCAACCCTGAGAATCAGGGGAAATGCTCAATATGCCTTAAGAAGGTTCAAACAGAAATTTGAGTTGTATAGGAGGACCACAAGGGCAAGTAATCATTTCTCTGCTATTAACAGTGACAAGCAAAAAAGTATGGTGTGCTCTATGCTGATGGTGGTGGGGAGAAACAGAAAAGCTTTGCAGAAATATTGAAAACGTTTGATGATCATTGTGGCCCTAGAAAATGTGTTTCATCTGAGAGATACATGTTCTGTGAGAGCATAGAAAGAAGGGAGGAAAATAGAGGAGTCTGTCACAGACTTAAAACTGCAAATATTCCTGTGAGTATGGAATCTTAAAAGACTTTTGCATTGAAGACCAGATTTCCCTGGGTTGTAACAATGAAAAAAAGTCTGCAATCAGTTATTCAAGGAGATGGATCTGATACTAGAAAGGGGAAAATGTACATGCTAAGCAACAGAACAAACGCACACATAAAAAGCCTAGCAAAGGACACAGAGCACATGGCTGTTTACTATAGCTAATCCAACAAGGGAAAAGTTCACAGAAATTAAATTGTCCATAGAACAAACCATGGAAAGCAAGAAACAATGCCAACAATGTGGCAGCCAGCAGGCATATAGGAAATGCCCAGCATTCAGGCAAATATGTAGCAACTGTAATAAACCCAACCATTATGGTAAAATGTGAAGAAAAAGAAGGAACATAAGGCAGAAAGGGATTTCTCAAGTAAAGGGGAAGAGCTGTTCTTAAGCACAATAATGAAGACTGAAAACTCAGACTGGCTAATTAAAATGTACACAAATGGCAGCAATTATGTGACATACAAGATAGACAATGGGGCACAGGTAAAGGTAATAACTGAAAGTGGGAGATGTAAGGAGCACATAAGAGTGGCAGAACCAAACACGTCTATGAAAGACTATAATGGAGGAACTCCAGTGTTGGAAGAGCGCACATTGATATTTAAATACAAAGAGAAAATAACAGAATAAGGGTTTGTGGTAGTACACAGAAACAAATAACTCCTCTGGGGCCTACTCATGTCTGAGGTGCTTAGTCTCATTAAGAAGATGTAAGCCATATAGAAAGAGAAGGACAACACAGAACCAGCTATGAAAGAATTAACAACATCATAGAATTACAGAAATGTAGGTTTGGAATGGACCTTGAGATGTCATCTACTCCAGCCTCCTGCACTGAGGCAGGACCAAGTAAATCTAGACTATCCCTGACAGGTGTTTGTCTAACCTGGTCTTAAAACCGCCAATGATGGGAGTTCCACAACTTCCATTGGAAGCCTGTTCCAGTACTTAGGTATCATTATAGTTAGAAAGTTTTTACTAATATCTAACCTAGATCTCCTTTGTTGCAGATTAAGCTGATTGCTTCTTTTCCTACCTTCAATGGACATGGAGAACAATTGGTAAGAACCCTTGACATAATTAAAGACTGTTATCAGATCCCCCTTCAGTATTCTTTTCTCAAAACTTAACATGCCCAGTTTTTGTTTGGTTGTTTGTTTATCCTTTCCTTCTACATCAGGTTTAGAAAACCTTTTATCATGCTTGTTCCTCTCCTCTGGTCTCTCTCCAATTTGTGCACATGTTCTTAAAGTGTGGCACCCAAAACGGGACACAATAGTTCAACTGACGCCTCACTAGTGACGGGTAGAGTGGAACTATTACCTCACATGTCTTACATATAACACTGCTGTTAATATGTCCCAGAATGATATTATACTTTTTCACAACTGCATCATATTGTTGACTTATATTCTGTTTATTATCCACTATAAACTCTTGATCCTTTTCATCAGTTTATTGCTTAGCCAGTTATTCCCCATTTTGTAGTTGTGCATTTGATTTTTCTTCTCTAGTGTAGTACTTTGCACTTGTCTTTACTGGATTTCATGATGTTGATTTCAGACCAATTCTCCAATTTGACAAGGTGAGTTTGAATTCTAATCCTTCTCCTCCAAAGTGCCTTCAACTCCTCCCAGCTTGGTGTCATCCACAAATTTTATAAGCATATGCTCCACTCCATTATCCAAGTTACTAAAGAAAATATAGAACAGTACGTGACCCCAGGACACAGAGGCCACTGAAGACAATCTGCTGCTCTAGGCAAAACTTCAGTGCATCATCCCCCTACTGTCCTTTAGAACATAGGTTTTCAACTTGGGGGAAGAGGTGGTAACAGACTTTCTGGGAGAAGTGCAGCGAGCCTTCTGATGGTTTGGTAGTTATGGTAGAAGGGGGCGGGGACTAAGTGCCAGAACACAGAGCTACTCACTCCGGTTTGACCTGGCCACCACACCATCATGGTAGGTGGCAGCCAGGACAAATTTGAGTGAGTAGCATTGTGATCTAGTGTATGACGTTGCAATGTCATTCAGGTTTGGCCCAGCTGCCCCTCTTTCATGACAACAGAGTGGCCAGGCCAAATTTGTGTGAGCAATGTCATGTGGCACATGGGATTGCAGCACCACTCAGATTTTGCCTGGCTGCCCCGCCACCCTTTGCAGATGCCTTGCCTATAGCTAGAGCGATCTCTGCCAGGACAAACCTCTATGGGACCCCACTACATACATCCTGCTAGTTTGATAGTGAACCATTGATAACTATTCTTTGCGTACAATCTTTCAATCAGTTATGCACCCACCTTGTAGTAATTTCATCTAGAGCACATTTCACTTATTTACTTATGTGAATATCATATAAGAATTTGTCAAAAGACTTACTAAAAAAAAAAATCAAGATATATCACATATTCTGCTTGCCACATCCAGTAGGCAAGTAAACCTATCAAAGAAGGAAATTAGGATGGTATGTCATGATTTGTTTTTGACAAATCCATATTGCCATTACTTATTATCCTCCAGGTGCTTACGAATTGATTGTTTGATAAATTTGTTCCAGCATTTTTCCAGGAACCAAAGTTAGGCTGCCCTGTCTATAGTTCTCAGGGTTGTCTTTGTTCCCCCTTTTAAAGAAAGTTGCTATATTTGCCCTTCTCCAGTCCTTCATGAGTTCTCAAAGATAATTGCTAATGGTTCCATGATTGTTACAGCTAGTTCCTTAATAACCCTAGGGTGAATTTTGTAAGGCTCAGCAGACTTGAATACATCTATTTTATCTAAATAATCTTTAATCTCATAAGATGTATTCATAGGAAACGGTTGCCTCCCAAGATACAATTAAGAGGCAATGCAAAACCTGTGGTACATCCTACATAAAAAGTTCCACCAGCCATAAGAAAAAGACTAGAATAAGAGCTGCAAATCATAAGGTTAGTACCCGTTAGTAAATATTGATATGTTGTTCTTTTTGTATATTTTATATACAAACTATTCTTTAGAATCTTTATTTTCAACAAAGAGTATGTCTGGTTCTTGACTGAAAAGTAACCCTATTCAGGCATTTGATCTATTTTGCTATATTTTAACCATCTTAGGTGCCTTCATATCTATACAACTCCAGATATTCTTGGAAACCATGTCCTTAACGTATCTATATATAATGCTTACATAAGCAGATATAGACTTGGGAAACTAATAAGGGAGGATTGTTATAGCAGATGGTTCCTGTTGGGGAAACCAACAGGGAAGAATGATGGCGGGGTAAGAAGAGATATTATCTTAAAGAATTATTAGTCTAACCAGTTGTAAATATGGGAGAAAATTCTTGGCAATGCAGCTTCCTTTGTCTGAAACACTATATAACGATACTGAAGTGGAAACGTAGTTGGCGGAATAGGGACAGTGTGTCCCTTCCAGATGCAGATATCCAGCTCTTAGTCTGACAACAAAAGGTGGTAATGTATCTATTTGTTTCTCTATTCTGTATAATGTTGTACTAATCTTTTTGATAATCTTAGATTAAATAATTCCAATTGAGCCTGTTATTTCAACAGTCTTGGGTCATTAGCTCAGACATGCAACAAACAACAATTGGTATATTTTGGAGAACAGAAGAACCAGATTTGGTTCAATCTTTAGTAATTGTGAAGAAAAAAGGAGGCACACTTTGGCTGTGAGTGGATCCTAGAGATCTGAACAAAAACATAAACAGAGAACATTTCCACTTGCCCACAAGAAAAAAAACCCTATTGTTAGTGATGCCAGTAGCCAAATTCTTCAACCAATTAGATGTGAAGGCAAGATTTTGGCAGATCCCCTTGGACACTGAGAGCTACAAGATATGCATTTTCATCACATCATTAGGCAGATACTGTTTCCTAAAACTGTCAGAATATGTGCATCTCCAGAAGTGTTTCACCATGAGCCGGATGCTAGAGGGTGTGGAAATGTACAGTGATGACATAATTTGGGGCAGCACTACCACTGTATGTAAGGAATGACTGAGGAGAATACTGGAAATTGCAAGAGCTAATAACCTTAAACTGGATACAGCCAAATATAATTTTAGACAAGGGAAACAAAGTACTTGGGTGTTGGGAGACACACCTAGTCCCCTCCTGACAAGGGTGCCAAGATTAAGACATCTCCATTTGCATACAGAATGGAGAGCAGAGACAACTCCCCTAGCCTCATCTGCATGAAAGATGAGACGGGGATTAACATACAGAATGAAGAACAGAGAATCGCACTGAACTCTGGGACTAGAAAAAGCAGGGAAGCACTGCATCATGGGAATCTCTGCTCCAGATATTAATGAACGTATGCCTACCCACACCCAGCTTTGCAATTATCAGACCAATTCTAGTAATGAATCCTTGATTGATATCCAAAAATACTGAAGCAGCCTAGTTGCATTGTGAGCTCCCTGGAAGAAAACACCACCCATAGCCAAGAGTGATCAGCTCCTATTGTCTAGCCTAAAGAAAACCCTTGAGTCATCAGTTTACCCATAAACAAATCTAGTGTTCTCCCTTGAACCATTGTTGTTTCTCTACAAAAAACCCTACCTGTGTTCAAGGAAGTTTTTCTGATGCTTAGATCCAAACTATGCATCAGTTCCACTGGGACTCCATCTTCTCTTGACTGATCATGCTGGGGACTCTGCCTGTCTCCAGCACTCAGGACCCTGAGCTACCATCATCACCTGGGAACCCTGACTAGTTCAAGCCTCATGGAGTGGGTGAGATCCCCTTCTTTCTCTCTCTCTCTCTGTTTTCCTTTCTACCTTAGGTATTAACCTTTAATAACGTATGTTTTGTTGGTTTAGGCGCTCCTTGTGTAGTTATCACTATTATTCAATAAATAACTTTTATGGTTAAGCTGGTTGCGTCTCTCTCTCTTGCTGAACTTTAAGCATTTGTGTTTTTAGCTTCCTCCATTTACTCTACAGCAACACTTCTTTTACCTAAGCTAAAGATCCCTGCAGCGCCCAAAATACTGTGGGGTTTGCTCATTGAGTAGGTTACTACCAGTACAATTGTGATGGGAGAGTAGGGATAGGGACATGCTGAATCTGGGACACATAAGGGTGGCAGCTTGAAAGTGCTGCTTGACCCAGTCCATTGAGCTCAGGGACATATAAAGGGTCAGCTTGAAAGTGCTGATTGACCCGGTTCGCTCAGACTTGCTCAGTTAATGTGTGTGTGTGTGTGTTTGTTTTGTTCATCCGGGTCCAGGACCCCCCCCCCCCAGAAGAGTAACCCAAATAAATGAGCATACCCCAAAGTAACGGGCAGATCTGGTAACAGTGTAGACATAGAACATGAAAGAGTTCAATGATTTAAAGCACATTATGACATCAGAGCCAGTGCTGCAGTTTTTTGATCCATTGTAAGACATCAAATTCTCCATAAATGCCTCAAAAGGAGAGCGGAGAGCATTACTATTACAGTATTATGGAACTGATTTGTTGGTAGTCTTTCATGCATATAGAGCTATGGTAGCTTCACAGAAGATGTACGCACATACTGAAAAAGAGACACTAGGTATGGCAATCAGACCTTCAACCCAGAAACCACTGATTGCAGTACACAAAAAGGGACAAGGAGAATTACTATCAAGGATACTTTTGACAATACAGAAGTATGGTATGACCCTGAAATTCCAACCTGGGTGCCACTTAGTAATGGCAGACACTATCAAGTGCATATGCTCCATCTGACAATATACAGTCTGATGATCTGGAACCAGCAGTAAACATGATAAAGGTGTCACCGTATCTCCAGGCATATGGGATGAACTACAGACAGGAACAGCTAAAGATGATATGCTGCAAGCAGTGATACAAGTGATAAGTAATTGTGTGTGTGTGGGGGGGATCAATACTTCACCTGCCTCTTCCTACTTTAAAAATGAGGTTTCAGTTATCTCAGGAGTGCTCTTGAAGGGGACACAGACTGTCATTCCCACAGTGATGAGAAGTAAAAAAAATTGGAATGAATACACAAATGGCACCTAGAATGCCCAATTCCAAAAGGAGAGCTGGAGTTGTATTCTGGCCACAGATGAATAGTAACATCAGAGAAATGGTGAGGAGGTATGGAAATTGTACTGAGATTCCAGGATAAAAAGCCAATGATTCTGCATGAACAACTTGAAATTCCATTGGACAAGTTGGAATTGACATATTTAACTTGGGAAGACATGAACACTTGTTGGTAAAGTAGTCCATTATAAATTTCCCAGACGTAGTCACTCTTGAAGATACTAGAGGTAATCAGTTGTCAACACATTAAATATGTATTTGCATGTCCTAGAATTCCAAGAACAGTAGAAAACTAACAATGAACCATAGTTCAAGACTATGGAATTCCTGGGCTGTGCTAAAATGTATAACTTTCATCATGAGACATCATGAGACCAATGGATCAACTTAGTGTGGAATACTTACAGTGAAGAAGTTGCTCAAAAAAAGCAATGGATGCAAGAGAAGATCCATCTTTGGCATTACTCAACTATAGAGCTACACCACTATATTGAAAGTCATATACTGAACTCCTCTTACAGACATATAAATACCTGATTACCAGTTATGGGACAAAACAAAGGATGACTAAGGAGTCTGATAATGAGGAAAAGACTAGGAATGTATAATCAGCCAAAAGACTGTCCAATCTCAGTGCAAACTTCTTTTTCACCAGTTAACATTGCTACCAATTTCTGAAGGCATTTAGTTCCCCCAGAATATCTGAGAAAAATGTATGAATTATGAATGTGTTTAATGATAAACACACTAACAATCAGAATCTCTTTTACCACGGACAAGAATTCCAGCCTCATTATGTTGTCTCTGAAGCTAATATATAAATTTCTCTGACAAAGGGCACAAATGCTATTATGTAAACCTGAACTCTTACAGGATTGTTACACACACAGTTTAAACATTCTTACTAAGCTGTTTGATAGAATTTGACATGAACTGTATATAAAAATTTTATGCAGTACCTTTGCTGTCCCTTTCTCCAAATACGAACCTTCTCATCGATGTGCTTTTTAGACGGCATATGTAGAAAACAAAGATGACAAACGTACACTGGCTGGGATTCAGGCTTGGAACCCAGGCTCACGCATGCCCAAGTAGTAATCAGACCCAGGCCGTAACTCAGCAGCTCAGCTAAACCACTAGAGAAGGGAGACAGTGAAGCTGTAGCTTGCAAAGGGCCCCACCTACACAGCCCCTGACTGGGGGAGATGTCCAGCCCACTGATTGGCTGGGATGCTCTACTTAAACCAGAAAGAGGAACAGAAAGTTGTTTGAGCAACTATGTGAATTCCTGGCTGGCTACCACTATGGAACCTCCCTACTTGTTTGATTCCTGAGCCTTTCCTTACTGCTGGTCTTTTCATTACCCCAGAAACCAGTCTGTTCCTGGTTCTGATGTTTGGATTGACTCCAGCTCTGACCTTCCGCCTGGCACCAGACTCTGGCTCAGGTTCCAGGCTCCTAACACTAACCATTAGGCATGACTGCCCACACCTTGGTCCTTACACTTATTGTGCCTGCAGAATACACACAAACATTTAAAACAGTGTTTTTTTCCATGGATGATATCATCATAACTCATTTTAGCTGGTATTTTCCTATAAGAATGTACTCTGACTGAATGCACACAGAAGTAGATTAGCAATGTCAGATTACGAGTTGACCGTCACTTTACAGGAACCTGTAGTAAAGTAGCCTATTTTTTCACCTCGGTGCACACAATGGGTCCAATTCTCTCCTCGCTCACAGTGGTACAGATGAAGAGTAATGATACTGATTAGATTAACTTCAGTGTAAGACTGGTGTAATTGATAGGAAATTCAGGCCGTCAAGGTGCACTTCCAGTTCAACATGTATACAACTTCTCCTCACTCAAAAAGGAAAGCTCTCCAAGAAAACATACATTTATAAGGTCTTCAACCTTGATTTAGTAAGACATAAGGGGGTCAGATAAGCTTCAGTCATGCTATGTACAAAGTGGCTTAATTAGCCAGCAGATGTTTCTTCCTGCATTGGAGAACCTAGGGGTGATTAGTACACCACATCTCCTTATGTTAATAGCAAAGGAAGCATAGGGATTATTTCTTTTTCTCACATGACATTTCTGAGCTACAACGATGTGACCAAGTCTTTTAATGTGATGCACTTCAGCCAGTTCTAGAACTCAACTCCCACTATGTTGAGTATTTTGCAATATACCAGACTCTCAGCCACAAGCACTTAAAGCCTCAAGCCCTAAGAATTGTAGCTCTGTTGTAATTTTTTTTATAGTATAGCAGTTCTTCCGCAAGCTCTATTTGCAATATAACCCACCACCACCAAAATTAAGATTCCCCCCCCCCCCCCCGCATGCTGACTCCCCCCACCCCGGAGTGTCTAATAATTTAAATTAGTATTCTCTAGCTCCCATCCTGGTATCATAATTATGGAATCGAACTTCAGAGTGAAAACAATTGTTACCTAATATAATCCTTTGCCAGTGCAGGACTATTCCACTCAGTATGATTTCTAGCCTATTGCCCATATTTAAGTGTCCAAATATGGAAACTTTAATTGCTTCCCCTTGCACCTAATCGATTTTTTCCAGTCTAACAGAATATATTGCTAGAAAATGCTTCCATCCACATTTAACCTATAAACAAACACTCTGTTTCATACTCAGTTTAGTGATCTTGTAATACCCAAAACAGTTCTTCCTCTTTGATTTTACAGTAGAGTTGTGATGAATTGCAGTGATTCAGTTGCAATTTTATGTGATTTTCTGACAATTTGAAATTAGACTAATTTTGATGGTCACTTGATTGTTGCCCATTACAGCCTGGCAGCCCAGTGCTCTGTCAAGCATATGTTGAAAATCAGCCAATATGGACCCATTTACTGTGGATAGATGAGTGGGAAAAGGAAGAACATGAGGACTTGGGAGCTATTCCTCAATTATTCAGAATAACCCTAAGCGTAAGGTTTGTTAAGTGTTTCTTGAGGGAATGTTGTATGACTAATCCTAATCAGCTATGAGAAAGCATGTTTATCAAAGCATCTATAAGCACATTTAGAGGGTTAACAGAGCACCATACACAGCTTTTTGGCCATGTTGCAACTACCACAAACAGTACTCAGAAACATGGAGAACACTCAAGGTGCATCCTCTGGAGCAACTAATAGATACACAGGGCTAGAGCCTCTGGTATGCTGAGCTGTTCTCAGCACAGGGGCAATCGAAAGATGTCTTTACAATGGGGCTCTTGTTGAAAACATCTCAAAACATTGTTAAATCTTCATGTCATAAGAAGCTTTCACTGTTATCTTGGTTCTTATGAGTATTAGGTTGAAGCTTCCACCTTTATCATCCTATTTGGTATGGCCCAATCCCTTGAGGAGAGGCTAAGGATAACAGTGATGTTAGCCCTGTAGAGTCTTTCTACTTTCTGAACATGAAAATTCTTATTTTTCTAAGGAGCTAGCTCTTTTTACTCTTTTCCTCACTTGAAGACTCATGCAGGGCTGGGGAAAATGCCACACTAAATGTCCTAAAATGCTGAAGTCATAAGTAGCAGAGACTCACAAACTAATGTTGTGTGGTTCTTCATTGAACAGATTTTTTTTTTAAATGAAAGGCATAGCTGTTCATATAATTGTGCTGCTGGCATTACCAGGAGCCATCTTTTGCAATTGGAGGTAGGCCATGAATCAGTGTTTCATTCCTGTTCACCAAAAATCACATCACTATTATCAGAATTTGTATGTGATATTGGACATTTCCAGGGGAGGGCAACTGTGTAATGTAATCAGTATCTGTCAGGTCTACAAAAGAGACATCCTGTTAAATACTTGTTGATTTGCATATTGTGCAAAATGAAAACTGGGAGGGGGGAGGGGAAGAGGAAGAAAAGTATGTTTACAGCAGTGACACTGGCATCTCCATATTGGAAATTTGTTACAATACTGTTCATATTAAAAATATATTTTAATATTTAAAGAAAATGAGCCTCTTCCTAGACTTCTGGGACTTCAGATTTTCATTTTATAACATCTTTCTGTTGTGCAGAGAATCTCTCATAGAAACCACATATAAGCTATCCATATACAAAAATAATCTATCTTAGAGATACTATAGGGTACCCAGCTGTATTTCCCTATCTTATAATATACCCCAAATCAGCTGATTCTTTGATCTTTTTCCAATTGGTCTCTTTTATAGTACCTGAAATACTGCCACCGTCTGACAGCCGTAAGTAAAAACTGACACAACATGCTGTCATACTATACATAGGGGAGCTGTTAATTATCATTAATGAAATTCTGCCTGCCAGTTCTGTTCTTCAGCCTCTCTTAATGCTAGCCTTCAGGACTCTTTATGCACAATTCTAAGGAGGCACCCATTTTCTTGGCACTTAAAAACTCTTTAGCAATGACAATTAAGACTGTAATGAAGATTCTTGGTCTAACAGTTCACACTGAATACTGATTCCTTTTTAAACTGAGTAGAATTAAGCAATAAGATATGGCAGGCTACGCTGTAGTGAAGATTAATGCACACCTCAGAAATACAGTGAGGCATACCATGCAGAAGTCTACTTTCCACATAATCAGTGCCCTGTCTTTTACATAATCCCATAGTAACAGAATTTCCCACAGAATCCATCCCCTGCTGCACAATGTGCACCAGAAACTCTGATTCATTTCGTTAAAAAAAAATTCTGGGCCATTATAAAACCATTTGGACATAAACTGATGTAGAGTTCTTCTTCTGATGTCGCGTCTACACTTAAACAACCACAGCAGCAGAGTTGCAATGCTGCAGCTGCGTGGTTGTAGCGCTTCAGTGTAGACAAACTCTACCATGAGAGGTTCTGCCATCACTGTAGCTAATCTAGCTCCCCGAGAGTCAGTAACTAAGTTGAAAGAAGAATTTTTTAGTGACATAGCTGAGTCGACCGAAGTTTTTCATGTAGTCCTCACCTGAGTCTGTAAACTGGTAGCCTGGAAACAATGGCACCAAGAGGCATAAACTCATTTATCTCCATAGTGTGTTAACTATAACTCTCAATGAGGAAGGCTTAAGAATAAACACTGTTAAATGCAGATTCTTTTAGGAGAATCAGCTATTGTGCTTAGCCATCATTGTTGGATGCTGTCTGATAGCTGGTTCCAATGAAGGGTTTCTGCCTAGTTCCCAATTCCTATCCTTCATCTGCTCCCCCAAAACAACATGGAACTACTATATGATCATAGAATTATAGAAACATAGGGCTGGACGGGACCTCAAGAGATCATCAAGTTCAGCCCCCTGCACTGAGGCAGGACTAAGTAAATCCAGACCATCCCTGCAAGTGTTTGATCTTCTCTATCTATGAGTCAACAAATTCTGAGTAGCTCCCGACTGTGTAAAAATAAAAACAGTGGGTGTTTTGGGGAGGGTAGTGTCAGACCAAGAACTCACACTTATTTTCTATTGTGATAGTCCCAATGGCCCAGTTAGGATGGTGTATTGCTAGACTGCTTGCAAACACATTTTCCTTACCGTGAAAGATTTAAGCCAGCCACAGCCTCTTACACCTATTCATTTTGCCATAATCTCACAAGGGACTGAGTGTAGCTGTACCTTCTAAGAAGAGTAAGATGTGCTCGCAGTTGCTTGGGGTCTGGGTACCTCTAAATAATGCACAAAGATGGCAAGCAACACTAACTTGATCCTCACTGCCTGAGCTATAAAGAGGTTGGCTGCAAACACTGAGCATCCAATCCTATGCTCTGGGTGAGGGTACATCCCCATAGCTTACAGCAGCGAGTCTCAGAGCCTGGGTCTACAGACTCGGACACATTTTATGGCGCTAAAAATAGCTAATAAAAGCCCAACCCCATCCATAAACTTCATAGTCCCAGCCCAACCCTGAACATTTGCACAAATATTTATAGTGCCCTAGCGCAATTCCATAGACCCAGGTTCAGACTCACTCCCGCAGGCTGCCACTTGCTGCATAGCTATGTTCCCTAAGAGGGATGATACAGTTCTTAGATGCATAAACTTGGGAATGTTGAGTAGCAGTAGGGATGTGATATTGCCTCTGTATATAGCACTGGTGAGACCATTATTGGGACATTGTGTCCAGTTCTGGTGACCACACTTCAAAGAAGTATGTTGAAAAAGGTTCAGAAAAAGATCTACAAGAATGAAATGAGGTCTGGAAAAATATGTCTTACCGCAAGAGACTAAAAAATCCTCAATCTATATAGTTTATCAAAGAGAAGGTTGAGAGGTGACTAAATCTCAGTTTATAAGTACCCACCTAGGGAGATGCTTTCTGATAGTAGAGGGTTCTTTACATTAGTAAGCAAAGGCATAACAAGATCCCACGGCTGGAATCTAAAGACAGATAAATTTAGGCTAGAGATAAAGTGAAAATTTTTAACAGTGAGAGAGTTAACCGATGGAGTTTAACAGTGAGGGAGTAAATACAATTTGCTAAGGAATATGGTGGAATCTCCATCACTTGACATCTATAAATCAAGACTGGATGTCTTTCTAGGAAATTCTGCAGCTCAACTACAAGATATGAACTGGATAAAGGAATGACTGGACAAAGTTCTTTGCCCTGTATTAAACAGAAGGTCAGATTGGATGATCATAATAGTCCCTTCTGGCCTTAAAAATCAATGAGGTATTCCTGAAGACCCATTTTTGCCTGCCTTAAAAAAAAAATATGAAACGGTATCTGTACTATTGTCAGGGAGAATGTATGAACATGTGAGTCACTCAACCTGATGTTTAGACCTCTGGCCCCCCTTTTCTGCTCCTCTCATGGGAGGCCTGTGGAAAAGTGAATCCATGTATTTGGGCAGAAGGTTGCTGATTTCTAATTCATGCTTGTGCTGCTGGAGTTTTGTGACAGGAACCTACCAGTGCTTGCCAGAGTTTGGCCCCAAAATATTCAATTTGCATTTAGATTTCCCCCAAGTACCAACATATTATCTCAGTTCCATTTTACTTTTATGCTCTCTGCTGGTCTTAACAAGCCAAACTCATTACAGAGGATGACTAGGTAGCATCATAAGAGGATTTTGTGATTCATCCATTGTAGTGTGAGCACTGGCAACTGCCAGAATTCTAAATTGCTCCTCCATAATTAAAATGCTTGCCAGTGGTTTGACAGATTATCCTGAATCTAATGGAACCCCGATTTTTTAAAAAGAGGATAAATCTCTGAAACGTCTACAGTCTTTTGAATTGGTGGAATTTGTGTGTGCTCATATTTTAGTTTTTTAGTTTATAAAATGTGCCTATCAAGATGTTTTTGTGTGCAGAGTATTTTTTTTAAGAGCATACATATATTCCTTAAACTAATGTCAAATTAGTATTCAGGAAGCCACTCCTCCCTCTATAAACAGAAAAAAATCTCATTCCTCCTTCTTAAGAGAAGCTTGAGAAAAATAGATAGGTCTTGCACACATTCCCTAAAGGCCTATAAACCACACTATGACAGATCAAATGGGATAGGTAACGTTAGAGTTTTTCCCCTCCGCTCTTGGTCCCCAGAGATATAAATCTAAGAATTTCCATTTTAATAGGTTTAGGTGATCTAAAATTAGCAGAAAACAAAGAAGCTGTCACTAAGGCAGCCAGAATCTAAAGTCAAAAAGTACTTTCTAGGCCAAGCAACTTTATTTACCCCCAGAAAAGGTATGGGAAGTCAGAATAATCTATGGCATAGAAGTGCAATCTTCCATGTGTGTGAACTACCTTTACGTATCATAATATGAGGCTTCCTGCTTACATCAGCTAATGTTTGAGTGGGTTTCAAGAGTAGTTCCAGGTAGAATTCTTTGGAAATAATCCAGTTATGGATAACTGGTCCATATCCGAGAGGAAGGATCACAATCTCCTTGCTAAGAAAAGATGGTGGGGGAGAGGGTAGGGAGGAAGTAGAGAAAAATCACTTTAGATGCAGTTGCTATCTGGACATCCAGAAACAGCTCAGACTCTAACAGGACTACCAGTCAACTAGCATAATCTCTCTCTAATTGAAGTTGACTTTTGCTCAAGCAGTTCATCCCGGGCTCAGATTTGGCTGGAGAGTGGGAAATCCAAACCATTTCACCATCTGAGCCTGGAGAAACAAAATGTAGAGCTTACTGTCATCAGCATACTGGTGGCAACACAATCCAAACACTGCAGAAAAATGAAGCTGCCCAATACACATCAAGCATAAGGGCTAACAGAAAAGACCCCTGTATCACATAGGAGAGCCCTTCAGACTGCTCTTTTGGTCCTCTCTCCAAAAAGGAACTGAGCCTCTCATGCATCTTTCCCTGCCAGGATTGTAGATGGATCAACATCACCATGTTGATCAATTCTATCAAGGACAGATGCTTGACAGACAGTGGCTAGGCAATAGGTCTTTACAAAAAGACAGCATGGACACTTAACATGGATCAGTACCAGAAAGTGTCCATACTATACCCAGAACAAAACCAAAATGGATTGAAAGGAGTCAAGGGTCTCTCTGATCCACAGATACTGCAGAGCTGCACCTCCACAATCTAGTCAATAATCTTCCCCTCATTCCCATAAAGAAAGATTAGCAACAGGGTGTTAAATGGCAAGAATATCAACACGATGGATTGCCTCCTGGATTACAGGCCGAATTGCTCACTTTGAGAAATGCAGTCATGATTAATGGACTCCATATTTTCTCTAGTAGATTTTGCCATCCAAGAGAAGCATGGTTCCAAGTCACAGGTCACAATCCAAAGTCACCTCTAGCCTTTCTAGAGCCTCTGAGTGAGACTGGTTAGAATCCAAGCAGAGAAACTTTGACATTGTCAACAACTTAAATGGATCTGCTATCACAAAAGTGACTGAGTCAGTTTGAGCATGATCAGAATTATCACTAAGCAGACAGAAAGCTCTTCATAGTGAAAAATCTTTGACTCTCTGAAGAGAAACTACCTATATAGGCCACGCTGCCCACTGCTCAGAATGCTTTTACTGGGAACTGATCCAATGCCTATTGAAGTCAATGGCAGGGTTCCTCCCCCACATTTACTTCAATAGGATTTGCATCAGGCCCTAAATCAGGATTTTATAAATACCACAGAGGGGGGAAAATTCCCCCATAAGGTTAATACCCTAGTCACTAGTGATTCTCAAGCTCATTATCTCTCTTTCTTACCAATGAATCTATACACCTCTACCCCGATATAATACTGTCCTCAGGAGCCAAAAAATCTTACCGCGTTATAGGTGAAACCGCGTTATATTGAACTTGCTTTGATCCGCCGGAGCGCGCAGCCCCGCCCATCCGGAGCACTGCTTTACCGCGTTATATCCGAATTTGTGTTATATTGGGACACGTTATATCGGGGTAGAGGTGTATGTCTATATACTAAGCTCTCTGTGTACCACTCAAAAGCTAGACTGTTGGTTGAGTCAATGTGAAGCAATGGAAATAGCTATAAGCATGACTGAGTGCTCTTTTTGTTCCAAATATCACCAGGTTCAATCATTTTTTAAGTTCTCATGCATTTTTGTCCTTTTAAAAAAAAAAAAAAAACACTTTATGAATTATCCCTGTACAGGAGCACAGGCTTTCACCTTGTACTTAATTATTTATACATACACTTTCTGAACATTAAAATTCTTATTTTTCTAAGGAGCTAGCTTAGGAGTCAGACTCACTAGCCTGCTGCAAACCCAGACCTAGGTCTGAATCATGTCCCCTAATAGCTGTAGGCTTAACTGAAAGCAGCTTGCAGAAGTGTTCTCATTTTTAACACTTAGATGCCCAACTTTCAGCAGGGTCTGAACCCAAATAAAGCTTATACAAGGTAAACTCATAAATTATTCACCCTCTATAACACTGATAGAGAGATATGCACAGCTGTTTGAGCCGCCCCCCCCCCAGGGCTTAATACATACTCTGAGTTAATTAATAAGTAAAAAGTGATTTTATTAAATACAGAAAGTAGGATTTAAGTGGTTCCAAGTAGTAACAGACAGAACAAAGTGAATTACCAAGGAAAATAAAATAAAACACGCAAGTCTATGTCTAAGAAAACTGAATACAGATAAGATCTCACCAGTTCCAGTAAGCTTCCTTTTACAGACTACTCTCCTGCTAGTCTGGGTCCAGCAATTACTCCACCCCTTTCCCTTCCCCCCCCCCCCCCCCCCGTGGTGACTGTTCTTTATTCCAGTTTCTTTCAGATATCCTTGGGGTGGAGAGGCTCTCTCTTTAACCAGCTGAAGACAAAATGGGGGGGGTCTTCCACGGGTTTAAATAGACTTTCTCTTGTGGGTGGAGACCCTCTCCTCTCTCCTATGCAAAGTCCAGCTCCAAGATGGAGTTTTGGAGTCACATGGGCAAGCCACATGTCCATACATGACTAAGACCTACAGGTAGCAGCCATTGTTCAAATGCTACCTTGAAGGTCCTCAAGTAGACTTCTTATGTGGATTGGAGCATTCCAAGATCCATTGTTCCTTAAGTGCTTCTTGATTGGGCACTTAACTTTGCAAAATCCTTTCTAAAGAAGCTGACCAAATGCCTTACAAGCCTTACTTAGAAATCAAGCAAGTATACAGCCAATGTTCATAACTTCAAGTACAAAAATGATATATGTGTTCAAATAGGATGAATAGATTCAGTAGACCATAACCTTTACAGAGATATGTTACATGGCACTTGTAGCATAAAACATATTTCAGTTATGTCATATTCCCATAAAGCATTATGGGATACATAGTCACAAATGGGATCTGTGTAGCTTAGCATTTCATCTCCTTTTTTCTCACCTGAAGTAATAATTCCATAACATGACAATTAGTTGCTGTGGAAAAGATAATACAAAGAATTATGACTCAAATAAGGAAAGCAGCAGGAGCAAAAAAAGCCCTTATCAAATAATAATCCTATTATTGTGCAAATGCCCTTGAATGCAGTTCTGAAATTCTAACTCAGATTAATCATGCCATGGAATTCATTAGTTTTTTGTTGTTGTTGTTTTTTAACCTGATCAAGAGCTTCCATCATGTCAGCAGAGTTTCATGCACTATAACTAAAATGTTTAAAGATTTCCGTAGGGCATCAGGCAGATTTAAACACATAGCAAGGATTCAAGAAGTACTGTAGTATCTTTTCCCTCCCGCTATGAAAAGCTTAATGAATTCATTGTTCTTTATGAAGAATACCACCCATGCCCACTTCCTCAGTGAAAAGACAAGACTTCGATGATAACCAAATACATTCCTCTTCGTGGTATCTTAATAGTACAGACCTATATGAGGGTGCCATTCAAGAAAGATATTGCTATGGCAATTACTCTATTTATTAACAGCAGTTACTGTGACAATACCATCCCAGGCACATTGTTAGGTGTCAGGTTGGAAATGGCTGTGGGCATTTATCTGTGAATAGTCTGCATAGTTGTCTGGCTTAATAAACTAAACATGTCACAACACAACACCTCCTTTTTATATTATGAGGCTGTGCCTTAGTGGAAGGCTACTCCCTTCCTTCCAGTGCACCACAGCATTTGTTTATGGAGAAAAGAATCTAAAGACTAACAGCGCACTGTACATCTGGCACTTGTTTATGGTAGTTTACGGAACCAGTAATTTACAAGATATATAACCCTGAACAACTGTTACACAAATCAATCTGTCTGTTTAACTGTCATCTCTACTGCCATATTTCTCCATAACCTGCAAACGTAACATTCAATTAGAGAAGGCATAATGGGAGTTCTGAAGCTTAATTCTTCAGAATGAGAGTTTTACTTGCAGACTAAAAATTATTCTGATTCTTAAAGGCTGATTCTCTTTTATCCCCCACCATCCTGATTAGAGATCTTGATATGACTTTTTATTTTTGTGTTTGGTTTGCAATCCAAGAGGAGTTGGTATTCATTGAAGTAAGGGACAAATGCCATGGGCTACAGCCCATACTCATCAGAATTGAGTAATCCTGGCAGGGGTTACTCCTGACATGATGAATTTCTGTCTGTTTTGTCTCTCTGAATTCCCTGAGCAAAGATTTGCTGGTTGTGTGTGGTGGTCGTCGTGGGGGAACAACATTAATTGAATGTAATGAATGAGAGATTGATAGCACTATTTATCCACAAGGTATAGCATGAATAGTGGCACTTTGCCACATTGCCCCACCAATGGATCTCTACTTTAGTAATGAAAGTAGGTAATTTTTCTTGCTGTGCAGTCATGGCCCTCTAGAGCAGAATAAGTAAAATCCCTTATTCTACACAAAGATGAAGCCAGCACATGCCTATTTCAGTAAGCTTGCTTGATTTAGTTATTCATGGCCAAAACAGGAGACCCAAAGTTAGGGTTCTCCCATGCTCGGATCACATCATATAAGGATCATATTTTATATCCACAGTGGCCTGAGGCAAGGAAAGGAGTTGAGTGGAAGGCATGTATGCAATACAGCTACGATGTATCCAAGATGAAAGATTGCTAAAGAGGAAGAAGAAACCTGGGTGACGAAATTAGAGGCTTTTATTTATTAAAAGTTTCTACTGGTGTCCATCACCTGAATACTTTACATGTATAAAGCTGCCAAACAATTTTATAGCATCAGACTTATTTTAAGGAAACCCCACCCCCCGCTCTGTAATTAACATCACATTTTTCTGACTATGAATACAAGATCTGACAGAGACCTGGCCAAGCAGACTGTACACTGACTTCAATAGAGGCAGAAATGGGTTAACACCAATGCTTTTAAACCCAAACCTGAAGTTCCTTAAGCTCAAGCTCTGACAAACCACAAGACAGAAAGTGAGTTGTGAAAAGGTCTGTGGACAATACACAGAGAACACCCAGAAATGATAAGTCCCAGCTCAGATATCATCTAGGAGTGGGCCCCATGGATCATAATGCAAAAGATGGATCATAGAGAGAAGTGATTTCTCAGATCAGTGGATCCAAGAGCATTTAAGGCTGCCTAAATAATCACCAACTCCTTGAGCTGTACTCAGAAGTGAAATGGTAGCCAACACAGAATGTGTTATATGATCATAGAGACAAGTCTTGCAAAGTGATGAGAAGCTTTGAATCAGTACTCTGCAAAATGCACTCCATAGTGATGTCTCTGTAGGAAAGTTGCTGCAGTCTGGTCTATTTTAAAGTTTCAGGTACTTTTCAAGTGTCCCCCCAAGTGGAGTTCATTGTAATAATACAACCTGAAGGAAGAAACAGCACTGATGCAGGAGGCTTGCTTGGCATGCCAAAGGAGTTCAATGTCCAAATTTTCAGAGATGTTGAGCACCCACATTGCAATCAATGGCATGTACAATTCTGAGAATCAGGCATCTGGTCATTACCTTAATAAATGAAAATTATAATGCCATGCAACAAGATTTGAGAAAGAGGTAACCCCAAACAGGGAACTTCCCCATTTCTACTTGCAACTAATCATAGTTCTGATCTGAAAAGTAGGGCACACAGAGAAAGATTGATGTTTTTAGGAAAGCACAAGAAAGTTCTTTGAATTCACCCTTTTCTCCTGCCACAAAGATATGCAGATAATAAAATTAGTTTGAGACCAGGGATTCATTAGATAAGGCATTTTCCATTTAATAGTGCAATGAGATTTTGATCACAGAAATGGAATGAGATTGGTAATGCTTAAAAAAAAAAGAAAAATGCTTTCTATTCTGACTGCTTGACTTTTTAAACTCCAATATTTCAATCTAAAATGTTTGGAGACATTCGGGGAAGACATAAAACATGACTTTTTCCACCTCGCTAACTTGGCACTTAAGCTTCAGAAGTGGCTGAACACTATCAAATACTTGGAGAAACACATTTTTGAACATTTGAGGACTACTATATTTTGAGAGGCTAGAAAGGATTTATAATGGTCTATGAGATCTATTGATGAAAAGTGCTGTATAAGAGCGAAGCATTGTTGATTATTAATTAGTGGACAGGGCACTGGACTAGGATTGGAGAACCGAATTTGATTCCTAGTTTAGCCACGGCTTTCCTCTATGACTTTGGACACGTAGCTTAAGCTAACCTGTGCCTCAGTTTCCCAAAAATGGGGACAGGATTTTCTTTGTCTCAAAGGGCAGCTGCAACAATAGAAATCCATTTATGAATGTGAGGTTTTCAAATACTACAGCAATGAGGGTCATATGTGTAGCTGGACAGATATATCTCTTTCTACAGCCCTTACCATCTTGATGAGGCGCATATGGCTAAATTCAGAGATAAGACTGAGGAAGTCTAGAATAAGTTTAAATGGATGTAACATGCCTTCTTTTGATGCTGTGAATGTGTTCATTGCACTAACTTTAACTTCACTCTCAACTCCATTGGGAATAATCAAAATAAAATTCCCTCAGACTCATTTACCACATGTTGAGATTTTCCACATACCCGTTTCCTTGAACTACTTCTAATACCTGCAAGTTAAGCACTTTCCGTCCAAGTGGGAATGAGAAGAAACTGATGTCATTTAAGAATGGAATTGCAATGGGATTTTTTTCAAATTATTGTTACTACATATTGAATTTGTAGATTTGAAATAGGTTAGTTATAGAATAACCAAGTAAATTGTTTTAAATTAAGATTTTATGTTTTGAACCATTAGCCCTGGGTAGAATGACAATAGAATATTGCATGTTCATTTATCCTTATATTCAGGTTACTATAAACTATAATGATGTGTGCATGAGTAGGCTATAAGTAAGGGTCAAGTTTAAATGCTGAATTATGTCAGCCACACAAGAACCACGCCCATTCATGGACACCTTGGAGCAGTCTATTGCTATCATCACAGGGCTTATTTATGTTACATTTCAGTTTCTGTAAAAACCTATAATAGTTTTGTGGGGATTTATGCACTGTATTCTTTCACTAACCTAAGCAGCTCCTAACAGAGAGGTAAGGGGCAGATTCTGGGCCGAGCTCTTCTACCTCAAGGAAGCAAAGTTAGTGGAGACTAAGTGTAAAACTTTGGCTGTGGACATCTCTGGCACAAGGGACTCTGAAGCTAGTGTAAAATCAGTGTCTACACTTCTTTGTTTACAGTCCCTGGTACAGGGAACATATTGAGGGTTGGGAAGGGGAGTGACTGGTGCTTGGTTGTGAAGAGATACTCTGAGGACTGATGTGCCTACTCCCATGATGGACACAGCAGAGAATCTGTGCCATGGTAATAGGAGGAAGTAGGACATTATGTACACGTATGCAGTTTTCAATCTGTGTGGTTAGTTAATGGTCTAAGATTCTCTGTACCATTTGGCTGCTCTTCCCTTCCCAGTTCCAGATCTCCCAGGAACCCAGCATCCTGTTCAGCAGAATTTTTCAGCCGTAAGTCACTTTCAACCAACCTTTGTTAAAGAGGCATTTGAGATATTCAGCTACTAATATAGCTTTTACACTAGAAAATGAGTTAGGTTACTGAAAGAGCAGCACATTGCTGCAGAAAAGGCAGTTTTCACTTTTGAGGTACACCTCTGCCTCGATATAATGCTGTCCTCGATATAACGGGAGCCAAAAAATCTTACTTATATCGAACGTGCTTTGATCCACCGGAATGTGCAGCCCCGCCTCCCGGAGCACTGCTTTACTGTGTTATATCAGAATTTATGTTATAGCGGGTCGCTTTATATCAGGGTAGAGGTGTAGATCCCAGAAGCATTCAATCATGGTATCATCCCAAATTGAATGGCCTCAGGTTTGATAGTAGTAAATTAATGCAAGAATTACAATATATTCCCTATAGGATTTCAATTTGGTGGGGTCATGCCAAGTCAGTGATGCGCATTTTGTTTATTTTTAATGTGTCATTTTATGCTCTGAATCCAGGCCCCTCTGAGTGTTGTACCCAAACCCCACTGAGAGATTGCAAAGCCTGAGAACCACAGCAGAGCACAAACAATCATGTTTTGAATTTGTCCAGTCTTCTGAGAGTGGAATCTTATCTGGGGATCTCCAGTGTGTAGAGCTTGGCTTGAGGTCAGAGCTTGGGAGAGTACAACCACTCCTTCCATCTGCCCTCATCCGCTCAGATTCCAATTACATAACAATCATGTTGGGAAAAATAGCCTGTGTGGTTGAAAATAAAACAGAGATAGGCACCTGTTTAGAATTTGTGACTTAAGTCAGCAGGTATATTTTAATTGCAATGTCTGAAACACCAAATCCCATTTATAGAAATGCAGTTAACCAAAATAAAAACAAAAATCAAATAGAAATGGAAAATGTATTGCCTGTATTAGATTAGTAACTCAACTGTTTGGGGAAGGTAGAGTCAAAAGAGATGTACTGGTAAAAAAAAACAAAAAACCCACCACCAATACTATGCCACGATGGAGAGATGGCTGGGCCAAACTCATGAAACCCTCTGTGCCAGGTCACACCACCAGTCATTCATATTTGTCCCAGCTACCTCTCCGCCATAAGGAAGGGGCAGCTGGTCCAAACCTGAATAGTGCTGCAACCCCTAAAGCAAGGAACCAAGCTGCACCCCCAGAATAGGAGTTATTGCTGTGTGGTGAGTGTGGAGCAGGCTTACTCTCCAATCCTCCCCTCCACACCAGGCCAGGATTAGGGTTGCAGTGTCTGGGCAGAAGGTGCTGCTGAGGGTGGTCAGTGCCCTCTCTGCAGGGCGAGGAGGAAGTAGCAGATGAGAAGGGTACTGGCCTATGATTTTGTATTTCTCCAATGAATTTGGACCCTGGTTAGATAGCAAAAAAATAAACTAAAAATGCAGTTGTGGGTCACCTTAGTAAAAGGTTTGGAAATCACTGTTGTAGATGGTCTCTAGGTATACCCTCCAAAAGTAAACGCTGTACAATGTTAGATTAACAGGACCCAACAAACTGGAATGAGTACAGGAAGTTTCTACATTAAAAAGCTAATTTTAGGTGGCACGGATATTAGAACTGAGAGAGTGAAGAATCCCTCCTCCCCCGCGTCACAACCTGACCATCTGACTGACTCGTGAGCCTCTCTCACTGACAAACTGCCTGTAGCTGTCATACTATTTCCATTACCTTCTCTCAAGGCCTCTTATGAGCTCACTTTGTGAACCACTTCAAGTGGCTACTAACCTTCTCCTTTAAAAACAAACAATAGACCAAATCCTTCTGTCATAATTCATGTAAGACTCCCACTGATTTCAGTTCTTCCTGAATAATGACTGCAGTTTTGGCGCATTATCCTTCTGAGGCAACTCATTAGGAGGCTCTAAATCAGAAGGAAGGTTATGCTTCTATGAAAAATACACAGTATTCAAATATCTGTTAAAGCAAATTAAGTGGCCTGTAATTATTTTTGAATATGCTGAAGATTTTGAGCCAAGTGCAGCTATAAAAAAATCAACAGAAAAGAATCCAATAGTAACATTATGGGTGTACATTTGGCAAAGAAATACCCCAGGAAAGCATAACAGTTAAAATTATGCATTTTTCAGTTAACCACAGGCTAAATTGTTAATTTTCATTCTGATTGCATTACTTATACTATTCACAATGAAGCTGGACAAACCCCTTGCCTTTCAATGTTATTTAATTACGGACAAATATTAAGTGGCTATCTCCTAATTCAATACACTTGTCAGTAAAGATATTCATCTATGACATTTTATTTAATTGGGCTGTCAGCAGCAATATGTCAAACTGGTGATGCAAGGAAAACATCTCCATATTTAGGTGTTTTTGCTGATTTGTATTAACACAATATGTTGGACCACACACAAAACACACCATCGTATTAGATGAGTATGTATAGATAAGGGCTGTATTTATCATTAGTGTGCAGAAATCAGAGCAAAAATAGAAATGAATAAAAATAGAAAAAGGTCCTTCATGTTTAAAATGGTCCATTTGGGGCCCCATTTGGTACAGGAACTTATTTTGGCATCTCTCATTGAGAATGAGTAAGAAAAGGGAATGTGTATCAGAGATTCTCAGCAAGTCCTAAAGTTGACTAAGTTCTGTCAGTCAAAATCTCTAGAGGCATTGCCATGGCTGACTAGTCAACAATTAAAAGGAGAGAGCACAATGAAGTCAAATTTCCGCATTAGAACAGCACTATGGAAATAGCTGAAAAGAGCATTGTGCCCTAAGGGAAATGACGCTGATTAATAACCAGCCAGTTTCTTTTGTTGAGGCTTTGGATGTCTGAGGCTAGGAGTAAAATTCCCAGATTGCACAGACAGTCACAGTCACGCTAGCTCACTAAAAATAGTGTAGCCGCGATACAGGCCATAGGCAGAGGCACGGACTAGCAGCCCCAAATACAACCCCCCCTGGACCTCTTTCACGTGTATTTGGGGCAGCAAGCCTGTGCCGTTACTCACTGCTGCCTGTGCTACTGTAGCTACACTATTTTTAGCAAGCAAGCTCAAATGAGAGCCCCTAGATCCAAGGGTAGATGTAGCCGGAGGCATTTAAAAGTGCCTGAGTAGAGGGGTTCTAATGCAGACAGTCAGGGTCCTTTTCCACAATTAGTTTTCATGTACTGCTATTACTGAAATCTTCTTATTGCAGTAGTGCCTAGAGACTAACCAGTTCAGGGTTGCATTGAACAGGACACCACACAGATTTAAAAAAAAAAAAAAATGGCTTCAAAGAGCTTACAAAAAAAGACAAGACATAACAGTTGGATAGAAACAAGCAGGTCAGGGTTGGGGTAAGCATGTTTGCATGCAGGTGCTAATGGGCCAAATGATCAAACTAGTGTGTCTAAAGTATCTAAATGCTTGTTGAGATTCCTGAATTCCTATTTAGGTGGCCAATTTTGCCTTTTGAGCCCTAATATAGGTATTTTGTTGCCTACATACAGCCTTAGGTATCTAAGTAGGCACTTGGGTTTGAGAACTGACTCACTAGAAACTACATTAAGAGGTTAGTTATTCCTACTGAAACAACATTGACTGTCATGACTCATTCAAAAAAGCACAAATACTTTTGATCATTAAGTACCAAAATAATACTGCACAGCTTCCTCGGAATTCTAGTATTCCTGAGAAGTAGGGCAATAGAGTATCGAGAGAAACCTAACATTTCATTTACTGCAGTCCATTAGGATAATAGTGTGTTTTGTTTTTTAAATGAAGATTGACTATCCATAAGGCATAGTGTATTTCCTTATTATTGGAGCCAGTAAAATTAGGTTGCTTTTCTGATGTTTCACTTTTCATACATAAAGATCATATTGCTGGCCCTTAAAAGAATCCATCAAGATAATACATCTGTATTTCGGTGACATTTAGGGCAGTGCTGAATGAATATTTCCAGAAAGTTTCTTAAAGCCCCTGTGTATGGTATATTTCAGGCTTGGGAAACAAACCACTAGAGACCAGCGTGATTTGTCTATGTAAAAAGCTGTTGACAAAGGTTTACCATCGATCAGTGTGATCAACATCCCAGCCTAATTTTTTTTTTTTTAACTTCCATTTCTAAGCAAATACCTTGTGTTGGGCAATCTTGGCGCATGGCTCCTCATCTTCACATTGATAATGTGAAAAGGAACCCCCTTAAACTGAAGAGTCCAAAGTTGGTAGCTTTAATTTGGATCAGCGTCTGTGTCAGCTGCAGAGGTAATGCATCAGTTAGTTTCTGTATACAGGATCCGCTTACACCTACATACAACAATTTGCCAAGGTGCAAAGTGTAAAGTCCAAGTTGGTTTGATTGGCAAATCAAGGAGCTAGGAGGAGAGCTTGAACCACTTTAACTTACACCTTTTTACATCTGCCTGTTGGGGACATAGGAAGAAAAGCTGCTTTCTTCTTGCCTCAGAAATGATAGATGTGAAGATAAGGCTCCATTTAAAAACAAACAAAAAAAAAATCTTTACTTGCAGAGACAACCTCAAAGTACATTCTGATTGATAGGGAGGTTTGTCATTTGAAAAAAGTTATCCACCCTAATTGCACAAGAAAATTAAAATCATATTCAAAGAGTAGAATTCATGATTAGAAATTTGTTCTACTTAAAAAAAAAAAAAAAAAACAGAGCTTACCTTGTAGGATTGACAGTGGGAGAAAATTAAAAATAAGTTTCCATTTAGATAAGGGGAGGGAGGAAGAGGCTCTTCCTGGTCTCTATCCATCCCATTCCCTGTGAGGCACAGTACCTCTTTCCTACAGATTTAAAGGTACTAGCTTGGGAGGTGATCTTAAAATGTCTTGCTGGGGAAAAATTAAAAACCTAGGCCCTGAAGTGAATAAAGTACCCCAAAATGCAACAGGCAAAAATTACTAAGGGTTTTTTTTTTTTTTTTTTTTTTTTAAAGTAATTTACAAGTGTGATGCTAAAAATCCCCTGAAAACCCATGTTTGGAAATGATAAGACTACGCTGACATTAGGGTCAGGTTGTCCTCCATCATTTTTTATATGCATCGAAAAGTTGAGGTTATGTTAATGAGTAATTTAGGATAATCCATGTATACTGAACTATAATAATATTAAAATATGAAGAAAACTGCTGAATGGTAGACAATAAGGGTTACATTTTGTTAGTTATTGTTGATATAATGTTAATGATTTGCAACACAGGAAAATGAAATTACAAATTACAAAAGTTTGGGTAAATGTATAACTGGGTATGTGTAGTGTTAGATTACATATTCATTAGCTTTCCTCCAATCAATGTTATTTGGAAAGAAAAAATGAATAAAAAAAGGCCCCAGATCGGAGAATACCAGACCAGGGGCAGGTGACCACAAGACAGTGGAGAAGAGCTTCCCACTACCCTGTAACTTGGGCCCCTATCTGTTCCAGCTTATCTGTTATATATGTCTGATAAGACACTATAAGCAACAGTGATTTTGTGTGACAAAATCTAAATAAAAGATAAAAACTGATTAAGCTTAAATTGGGTGGACTTGTGCCTCGGTTTCCAACCTTACAGTCTGTAGAAGGTGCATCAGTGTGTGCACATGTGTTTATATAGAATGGGTAGGGTCAGGCTGAGGAAAGCATGGATTTTGCAGGAGCATTGGAGAGCAAAGATAGGATGATTTCAGTTGAGGGGCAATATAGAAGGGGAGCTCCTGCAGCCCTTAATCAGTTCATCAGGGCACTCAAACCACGACCACTTTACCTGTAGAGTTGCAACAAAAGTCACATTCCAAGGTTGATTTAGATCTAGACTGTGAAACCCTTGTTTATATTATGGGTGAGTGAGAAAATTACTCCAACATTGAAGTCAATGGGACTATTCAACTTGAGTAACAGTATCTAGCTTTTAGGAAGCTAGGTATAATAGTTCCACAGTTTAGATTAAGGGTCCGTGTTCAACTGGATGTCTAAGCTAGACAAGTCAGAGAAATTGGGGCCAGGGCCTCAGCTAGGGTAAAGCAGCATAGCTCCACTCACTATGCCAATTTACACCAGCTGAAGCGGATATTGTTGACTTGATTAATTGACCAACTGTCTAGTTCTGATTCATGAGTGTCTAGCCAGGAAGGTTGTTTGATGCTCTTTTTGGCAAATACAAGTGTAAATTCACAGCCTACAATTTTGGGCATCTGTAATTTAACATATGATCAGCTGAGAAATCCTTTGTATGAAGGATTGTGTTCATAGTTTTAAATAAAATCTTTTAGGAAAATAAGTTAATTAAAAATATACAGCACTTCTGCATTTGAACTTCTGACTCTTGACAGAGGAGCAGACCACTTGTCTCTTTTGAAGCTGAAAGAGGTTTCCTATATGTACACAGCAGTAGAATAGAGAAGTCTATTGTTCTCTGTATGTGTATGAAAAGTCAGTTTTCAATTATGTGCATTCTGAAGTGCAGCATTAGAAACAACTTATTTGTACCAAGACAACCATTCAGAGTAATGGAATCCTGGCTTTTTTTTTATTCCCCCATTTGAAAGTATGAGTTTTGTCTTAATGCTCTCTCCTGAGCCAGAATATTTTGGGAGAAATTCTGTGGAAGTGTAATCTTATTTTAGAATTTCCTGACTTTCAGACATTTGATTTTATTGCAATTACTGATTTCTGCTTGCAAACCGAACAAAATTTCATTTTTGGCTGGGAATAGACTAGACAACTAAGTAGTCCTTTCCATGCATAATTTTTGTAAAAAACATGGTCATTGTGGCTGCAGTCCACATTCCTGAGTGCTAGTAGTTATACGATAGTTTAAATGCATTGCAGTTATTTTAACTTCCTCTACTTATTGCTCATTTGTAAGCATGTCTGGAGAACTCCACTAATGAAAGCCTGAAGATAAGGAGAGGGCTAGTTTACACAATAGCTTGTTTGAAAAGTACCATGTGACATTTTTGTTAGGCATTATTTGAATTACTGCATTTTCTAGTTATATTATTGCTTTGTGTATATCCCTTGGGATTTTCTCACTTTTTTTGGAAAATGCTACTGTTGTAAAGGTAAAAAATAAACCTTACATTTAGATTCTTCCGTGAGCTTAGCTGTCCCTATAGTTTCCCTTGAGGGCCTCATCTGTCCCTGGCTCCCTCTCTAGAGAGCTAGTGCTTTAAGTGTGCATGCAGGGTGGGGAGGGAGAAGGGATCACAGACCCCGCAAAAAACTTTTTAATCAAGTGGGGTCCCAGACAGACAAAGCCCTGACTTTTTTCAGTCCACTTTAAGTACTGGCTACTCCCCCTTACTTATAAACTAGATGACTTTAAACAAACCAAAGCTAGCTATAGTAGCAGCAGAAATTCAGCAGCTTTAGGTAGGATTCAAATACCTGCTTAGAGATAGGAAACTTCTGTTGACCTGACACCCAGTTACATATCTTTGCCCATTGAACAAGATTCAGGGCATGGCTACATTAGGGAATTTACAGAGGCACAGCTGTACCACTGTAAATTCTCTAATGTAGCTGCTCTAAGCCAACAGGAGAAAGCCCTCCCGTTGGCTTAACTACCTCAGTCCCCGCTGCCCCCTCCATGAGCAACAGGTAGCTATGTTCATGGCAGAAGCTCTCCTGCTGACATACCGCTGTCCACACCAGTGCTTGTGTCGGTATAACTTATATTGCTCGGGGTGTGTTTTATTCACACCCATGAGAAACAGTTATGCTGTCCTAAAATGTAATCTAGGCATAGCCTCAGGATGTGTTAGCCTTTATTTTCTCCTGTGCAGTCTACTCAAAACCCAAGTCCTGAAGTGTCATGTTGTTGCTAGTAGTGGTTGGAGCTGTTTCTAATTTCTTCACTGTCTGTGGTGCTTCTTGTGCCATGGCCATGAGTCAGATTTGAGATCTCATGCTCCAAGTATGCCCTGGAATCCAAGAGATAAAAAGTGGTTCCAAGGTTCTTCTTAAGGCAACTGGCCAGGACAAGGAGCAGGACACCCCTTCCTGGAGTCACTGCATTTGTCCCCTTCCATTAAGGGAAATTACAGCCAAGAACTGTCAGAGATTCTCCACAGTCATAGGTGACCCAAGCAGATAGTTGCCTATAGTAACTCACCTCTGAATAAATTCTCCTGTGCTATCATATGAGCATACAGGAGAATATACATTCCACTATTTAGTTGCACAGCCACAGTACAACTCCTTAATTGTAATATACATAGATTAAGTATATTAAGGCATCACAGGTCTCAACCTGCTTAGATTCTGAAAGGTATTTGACTTTGTACCAGACATTTTGATGAAGATGCTAGAATGACACATTTGTGGCACACTAAAAGGATGAAAAGCTGGTTGACAGGGCTCAAAATGTAATTGTAAGTGGGGAATCTTCATTGAGTGGGTGTGATTCTAGTGGGGTCCCACAGGGACTGCTTCTTGGCCTTCCACTGTTTAACAATGTCCTGGGAAAAAAAAACAAAAGTCACTGAAACTTTGCAGTGGATACAAAATTCAGGGAAGTAGTAATAATGAAGAGGAAAGGTCACGAATAAAAAGCAATCGTGTCCACTTTACCAAGTGATTAAAAGCAAACAATGTATACATTTGCACATATTTAAATGCATACATCTGGGAGCAAAGAACGCAGGTCATACTTACAGGATAGAAGATCCTATCTTGGGAAGCAGTGTCTCTGAAAAGAACTTGGAGTTCATGGTAAATAATCAGCTGAACAGGAGGTCACAGTGCAAAACTGTGGCAAAAGGGCTAATGTGCTCATTAGCTGTATAAATAGAAGAATATAGCATAGGAGTAAAGAAGTTATATTACCTCTGTACTCGGCCCTGGTGTGAGCACTGCTGAAATGCTGTATCCAGTTCTGATACCCACAATTGAAGAAGGATTTTGATAAATTGGAGAGGGCTCAGAAAAGAGCCACAACAATGATTTAAGGATTAGAAAACATGATTTATGGTGAAAAACTGAAGGAGTGCCTTTTTGTGTGTGTGTGTGTTATTAGAGGAGCAAGGTAAATGGTGACTTGGTCAGTCTATAAGTACCTACACAGGGAACAAAAAAAAATTATAATGGGCTTTTTAATTTAGCAGACAAAAGGTGTAACAAGACCCAACAGCTAGAGGCTGAAGCTAGACAAAAATCAGACTGGAAATAAGGTGCAACAGTGATAATTAACCAGTGGAACATCTTACCAAGGGTTGTGGTGGATTCTCTGGCATTCTAAATCAAGATTGGAGGTGTTTCTATGAGACATACTCTTGTTCCATCAGGGATTAATTCAGGGAGGTCTGTGGTATGCCGGAGGCGATACTGGATAATCACTATGGTCCCTCTGGCCTTCTAATCTATGAATCTTTGCTGAACCATAGAGGTTACCTTTCGTTGTGTGCCTCAAATATCCCACTTAATACAAAATAGTAGTGGAGCTAGCAGCTCTTACATGGGAGATCGCTATTTTGGGGGGGGGGGCTCCCTGCTGGAGCTGTAGAGTCTATTTTTTTTCCCCATAAAATATCTTCTGCTTGTCATAGACCACAGCTATCATTGTCTTGTATCTCTCCCCCTCCATCCGCTATACAGCTTCCGTGTATGGCTGGTGCCAGTATACCCACATTTCCATCACCCTAGCCAAGCTTTCTATAGTATATACTTTTCCAGTATTAAAGTCCATTAGTTTCCATTATTGTTTGGTTCTATGGTTCATTACTGAGACCCAAGGCAGCATCAGTAGGTACTTTTCTTTTTTAAAAAAATGGCAGTGTAGGGAATCCATATGTCTGGATATAGACATTGTCTCCGAAAATCACTTGTGAGTCGTTAAGGAACTTTTTTGTGATGAAGGAACTTTTCTTGTTCTGTATGCATATGCGACAGCTAGAATGTAACATCACATTAGGAAAACTTTTGGTTTTCTGCATGGTTATATCTTGGGATCATGTAGCTGCCTTTATGACACTTGATAATTAAAGTCTAATATTTAGAATGGGGGTTATATTAAAGATTATAAAGTGGACATCAAAATAAGTACCCAAATCCTGACAGCTAGCAAAAAATCCCAGAATTCTGTTTAAGACAATATTCAGAATTATTTAAGATAGATTTAGCAAATATAGTGATAAGTGCTAATGGGGGAGGAATTAAAAAGATGGATTTGCCTTGTAACAAAAGATAGCACAAAAGCACACAGCATGAAGATATGTAATAAGCACAGGAAGAACAATATTCCATTGCCTATTGATAGTATTCATTTAACATTAGAATCAGTTCTCAGTGGATAGTTCTGCGAAAGTGTGTGAAGCTTCTCAACATATACTTGCCACTAAAGCATTTAAGCCACTGGAATGCATACTGAGCAGTTGTCCTTCTCTACATCAAATGGACATAAAATAACATTTTCTATACTGACTAGAAATGCCACTAGTCTTCCTGTACAACAGGAGTATCTTCAAAGCACTGTCCATCGCAAATATTTATTGACTACTACCTTGATAGAAAATGAATCTCAGTACCCATTATCATCTAATAGGTAGTGAAATGTTGGCCTATTTGTGTCTTTATCTTGGGATGGAGATATTAAAATTCAGTGAATGTGTGTCTCAAGTCTTTCCAAGGAAAGAATTAATACTTCAGGCTTGTGAAAGAAGATATGGAATTTGGTTCTGCTCTGTCAAAATGCTAAGAAGTGATGTTACTTGTGGTCATTTTTATATGTAGTATTTCAGTAAATGAATATGACCTGTGAAAAAGGAATGAGTGTGATGCAGTAGAGTATAAATACCAAGTTTCATTCACACCTCTGCTACCAGCATGATGGGTAATTAGCAAGTCACATAGGCCTGACTTTTCAAGAGTAGCCTCTAATTCTCTGTGTACCTATTTTTGGGTAACCAACTTGAAATACATGCTAGGGCCTGATTTTAAGAAGTGCTAAGCAATCACAATACCAGCTGGAGTCTATGGTAGCTGCTGATAATATCAGCAGTAAAAAGTAGACCCATAGTGCCTTTCACCAGCTCAATTTCCTGGTCTAGGGACCACTACTTGTTTTGATTCCAGTCAGTCAGTCTCTTGGAAATAAGTGGGTACCATTTCCTGTCCCTTACCTCAGTAGGGTTTAAGTAGTAATCTTTTACTAGCGCCCCTACATAACAGTTTAAGCTCCTTTAATAGGAACCAAAAAGCTACCCAGAAGAGAATCCCAGGGTCAGATGCAGGAGCTGAATTGACTTCAATAGAACTTTTGTTGACCTACACCAGCAGCGCAGGGCTCTGTAATACTATACTGGAGTATTGGCTTGGTACTCATAAGGAAAAACCAAATCACTAAGTTTAACCAGAAATGAACCATTCATTATCCATAAGAACAAGGCTCGTTATAATTAGCAACCTTAGATCAACTGCAAAGAAAGTTATATCTATAGACTATGCCCCCAAACCTGCAATGAGCTCTGCAAATGTGTACCCCTGTGCCTCGTGAACCTCACTGAAGAACTGGAGTGTCTATATGTTTATTAATATCTTTACAAAAATCACATAAGAGATTAATGGGGTGACCCATTTGGGGAAAGAAGATCAACAATGTCAGCCTTGAATGCCTAAAGTTCAGCTCCTAAATAAATGTCCTAATTGTCAGAGGTGCTGAGCAGCCAGCGCTACTCTTGACTTCCCTCAGATTTCTCAATGAAGTCAAGGGCGGCTGCTCCCTACCTCTGAAAATTAGGACACTTATCTAAGAGCCTAACTAAGTGTCATAAACTTGTCAACACGGACTTGTGCACTATTTTCATTTAGCTAATCCCTCCACACCCACACCAAGTCTCTTCCCACTTCTCAAAGATTTCATAGAGTACTGAAGAGATATCTGATTAGTAAGACTCATTCCATTTACAAGTTAACAACATTTCTACAGAAGTTATCACCATGGTACTGTAGCTAATCTAAAGTGTTTCATGAAAGATTAAAACTACTCTGGTCAAGTGAACAAAACACTTTTTCTAATACATTATCCTTTTCATTGTTTATTCAACTGTCGTTAGGGCAAATAATCGGGGATTTATTATAAAAATGGCTGAATTATTCAGACAGTGGTGTCATTTTGCAGATCAGATCTGAGATAGTTTTGTAAAATTTAGAGAAATGTAATGTTTAAAGGACATACAGCAGTGCACAATTGTCAACTTTCACTAGTGCAGTAGGAGATTTCTCTGATTACAACTACAAAGTCAGTTATATTGGTAAGGCCAAAAGTTAAAGGATCCAATTCCAATCTAATACATGTGTAACTCCACAGATGTCATGGCGTTAGCAGTGCTAAACTGGTTAAAGCAAGATCAGAAACCCTCAATGTAGAAGAGTCAACACGTTTGCGAATGGAAGAGCTTTTGCACACTACCATCCCTAACAAAGCCTCTAGATTCCTCCCTGCTAATTTATTTGTACTTTGTCCTTGGCAAGATCTTGAAATGAGCACAATTCACATCTTTAATCCAGCCTTGAAAAATAGCCTGGCCTATAACCTGAGCCCCTGCAAGTGTGAAGGGGCAAAACTAAAAAGGTAGAAAAATGGGTCCAGGGCAAAGGCTGTTGAAAATTCAAATTATTTTTCACAAACTAAATTCTAGTTACCTTTGTTGTTTGGTCTAAGCTAAGGTGTTTTGCAGAAATTTTGTTGCATTGACAGTTTAAAATTGTTTTGGTTTTTGACAGTCCCCCCTAGTAGCAGTTATTCTTCCCTTTCTCTTGTTTTAACTCCCCACCACCGACAAAAAGCTTGGCAATTCTTTCTTCCAAGCAGTTGTAGTGAGAAGCCCTACATTCAAGAAGTCTGAGAAAACTGCCATAGAAGTGGTCCCCTAGAATCAGAGTGGAGACATTACTGGGCCCTGATGGCAAAAATCTATGCTACAAACTCTGTTAGGGTGGTATAAGCACTGGACGTCAGCCTTCACAGCTGTCAGGAGTGTATCAGACCTAAATGACCTTACATATAAAGAAAATATTTATATTTAAAACAGCATATCTGGCAAACAGAACTAGGACTTTCTATGCCTTTCTTTTGAATGTTGCTAGTTTTTAAATGAACAGTCTTGGTCTACTTATCTAAAACATATCAAGTTGTCAAGGCTTAACAACCCATCCTTTTTGTACAAAATAATTGTCAGAGCATCTGTTCAGTTTGGAAGGCAGTAGGCAAAAAGCATTTCAGTAAAACAGGACATAAATCTTCTCTCAAATTTTATTATCTTTTTAAAATCATTCATATTTTACCAGGCTTTATAATTGGGATAAAAACAACTAAAGTTTTCAAATCATGTAGCAATGGACACTTATATTAACTCTGACTTAGTCACCCTGCAAACCCTGTAGGAGAGAAGAGAGAACTGTACATTTGCCTCTCCATAGTTAGAAATTAGTAAAAATCTCATTGAATGAGTGGTAAAGTTCAGGGTGTGTTTTATAGTAGCTAGTGAATATTTTTCCTAGAGACCAAAGATTTGCTAGGTGCTTTACCGACCAAATAAAAAATAAAAAACATGGTAAACTCTTCAGGACACGAGCAATCTAAATTTGTATGGTGGTGGCAGTAAAGACGCTCAGCAATTGACATAGTACAAATGCACTGTTACTCAGATCCATACATCTTTATCATTCCATTATATTTTAGAACTGAACAACATACTTCTTGATGGAATTAAGTTCTTAAGAGAAGCTGGTGGCTAGGTGAATAGAAATGAAATGACCCACCCAAGGGCTGAATGCAAAGGTCTGTGTGTCTGGTTGGATTCTGCTTTGTGCAGGACCAGAAGAGTTTCATGCTATTTCTAAGCCTCACCCCATCATACATCCATCTGTACTGTGGCCCCAAGGGGCCATTGTAACTACCAGAAATCCCTGGAATTTCCACAGTGTTCAGGTCAAGTGTTCTTTTCCAGGGATATACTCACAACTCATCACACGTGTTGGAGAACTATGGAGAGTGCTGAAGAAGAGCTAGTCAAAATGTGATTTTTACAGTTCATGAGAAATTTCATCTTTTCAAAATTTGGATTTGTTCTGAATCAGAAGCCATCTGGCCCAGGAGTCTGGAAGCTTGTACTCTCTGCTGTCCAGCCCTGCCAGGACAGTCCTCATGGCAGTGCTGGAGACCCTGGGAGCCTGTTCCAGGACTTTCAGGATCCCAGCTCCACAGCAGTGAACCTGGAAGCCAGAGCCCACAGGGTTTCCAGACTCCCTGTTGTGGAGCCACAAACCAAGACCCTATTACAGTCATGACTCCTAGGGCTTCCAGGCTCTTGGTTCCATGAGAGTGAGCCTGCAAACACTAGCATGATGGAGCTGCCCAGAGCCACAGAGCCTGGGGTCCCCAGGTTCTGTGGCAGACCACATGGCAGAGCTGCCCTGGAGTCCATTAGAACCCTGCCAGAGATTTGATGAAGTTTGTCATACACAACTTGCTTTTGCAAGAAAATTCAGGTTTAACAAACTGGCATTTTCCAATTAAAAAAATAAAATTTTTATATATATATATATATATATATATAAAATCTAGCTGGAAAATCCCCCTCCCTTGTAACCTCCCTTCCCTCCAAACTCAAAACATGCCTCCATTTCCCTGCCTTCCTTAGCCACCAATGTCCATGCAATTTGGTCCCTGCTACATCCTATTCCTCCTATGTTGGTCCCCAACCTGAGGGGAGGGTCAGGAACCAGGAGCAGGAATAAAAGGTCATTCTAATATCAAACACTAGGGAGAGTAGGGTAGAAAAGAGATTTTGATGAAGAGAAGCAGAACTCACTTCAGACAAGGGTCTTAAACATATCAAAACACTGTAGTCAGGCACCCTCTGTTGTGGCTAGCCCAGTGCTATTTCAGTCATTAAAAAAAAAAAATCCTTAGAATTAATCTGTTCCCAGTTGTTTAAAAGCTGGTATGTAAATGATGGAGTTTTCATAGATCATTTTTACAATCCTGCCTTTGTCGTCTCCCTAATTCCCAATCCATGTTCTCTTTTTAATGTTAACAGCTGTGAATACAAGTTAACATTTCTTCCCTCTACATTATTAGCAGAATTATCAATATCCTTTCAGGAATGAATAGTCACATTATTCCACTGCTGGCAAAATACCCTGTTTAATGCATATTAGATTTTGAAGTCTCATGCAGAGAATTCTTCCCAGACCTTAGGCAATTTAGCATCTCTACATCTTTGATCTTATGTGTTTATCAGTACTTCACTTTGTCACATACAATGTTCTGAGTAATGAGAGAAAAAAGCTAAAATGTTTTTCATCTCAGTTTTGTATAGAAGTTCAGTTGGAGGCAATGAAGTTGTTCCATGCTGAGTAACTAAACAATAAATCCAGAATCAAAGAATTTGAGCTCTTTTTACTTGTAGCTGATTGCATGCATTCCTTCCAAACCCAGTTAAAGCTTCTTAAATTTCCCCCAAAGTGACTGCAAAAAGATATTCAGAAGCTTAAATATTTAATAGCACACTTCTATAATAAAGTATGAAGGCACAAGTTTTTAAATGTGAACTGCTGTGAAATGGACTGGTAAGGTTTACTTGTAGCTGAACAACAAGAGTAAATTAGCAATAATAAGAACAGCCATACTGGGTCCGACCATCTAGCCCCGTATCCTGTGTTCTGACAGTGGCCAATGTCAAGTGCTTCAGAGGAAATGAACAGAACAGGTAATCATCAAGTGATCCATCCCTTGTTGTCCATTCCCAGCTTCTGGCAAACAGAGGCTAGGGATACTATCCCTGCCTATCCTGGCTAATGGCCACTGATGGACCTTTCCTCCATTAACTTACCTAGTTCTTTATAGTTTTGGCCTTCACAACATCCTTTAGCAAAGATTTTCACAGGTTGACTGTGCGTTGTGTGGAAAAAAAAGATACTTGTGTTTGTTTTAAACCTGCTGCCAATTAATTTCATTTGGTGACCCCCAATTCTTGTGAACATGACTAAACAACACTTCCTTATTTACTGTCTCCACACCAGTCATGATTTTATAGACCTCTATCATATCCCACCTTAGTTGTCTCTTTTCCAAGCTGAAAAGTCCCAGTGTTATTACTCTTTCCTCATCTGAAAGCTGTTCCATACCCTTAATCATGTTTGTTGCCTTTTCCAATATATATATATATATTTATTTTGAGATGGGGTGACCACGTTGCACTCAGTATTCAAGATAAGGGTATACCGTGGATTTATATAGACACAATATGATATTTTTGTCTTATTACCTATCCCTTTCTTAATGATTCCCAATAGGTTGATATGAAAGTCATTTTCCTAGAGTATTCCATGACTTGGGGAATTCTATTTTCTCCCATACACAGCATTTGTTTTTAGCCATATTGTCAAGGAATAGGTACAATGATAGTGCTCTTTCTGAGACTAACAGGATCAATTGTACCACCACCAGTATTGGGCTAGGGACATTTATAAAGACAACTCATGCAAGCCGTCCACTTCCAAATGACAATACGGTCCATCCCTGTTTGAAAACATTTCGACTCTAATGTGTATCAAAGCATTTTTTGATGCACGTTTGCTTGGTGACCAAAGTTCATTTTCAGTGAAAAATTTTATTTTGGTCAAAGATTTGGATTTTTATGAAGATTTTATTGAAAAAAATGTTTCAATTTTGTTTGAATAAAAAATACCATGAAATGTTTCAAAGACAGTTTTGAAGTTTCTTGCACAAAGACATTTTTCTAACGAGCTCTGATACATATTATGATTTAACCCCTCATGACCTACTTTGAATACTGTCAGACATTGATTTCTAGTTTGAATTGTAAAGATAGTAATATGCCGTAGAGAACAATCCTGCAGTACCAAGAGCTGTACTAGAAGACTAACAAATATTTAAGTATGTTTGTCTAGTCTATTTTAAATTTACCACAGTGATTGGTTTGCCCTATTATTGTATGCTTCACAACTTGCATATGATTGGGAAATATGGAATTTGTTCAAGAGCAATATTTTCACCTCAATTATTATGCTACTTATGTTAGCACTGATAAATCTTGAAGTGGTTTGGCTATTGTGGTTGAAATATTGTTTTAAAAAGTGATTAAACCACTCCCTCACAATCAGTGGGCTACCCTGCTTTCAGCAATGTTGTAATACACTGAAGTGACTCCACTGAAGTAAGACAGTACCCCAGATTTTCACCAGCATAACAGCAGAATTAGGCAAGTGCATAAAAGTGGCAATTTTAAAAGTATAATATATTTGTATGAAATATACACTACACCCAAATTACTGAAACTATTTATATTTGGAATGATTTTTGGGGGAAATCCACTTATCCCTACAGCTTCAGATTGCTGGTGCAAGTAATGCAAACATAAGCTCTTTGGGGCAGGGAACATTTGTTACACCTTTGTACAGTGCACAGGTCCTTGATGGGCTCCTCAGTACTACTGCAAGACAAATACTAAAATAATTCCCCAGGTAGTTTCCTGCTGGGAGCTGCAGGAGCTAGTTCTTCCAATTCCTTTGGGAGAGTGGTCATAGTTGCACCAGTATAACACTGGCATGAGAGAACAGGTTTTAATACTGGAATCTTATTCTGAAACTTATCCTTAAGGAGCAGTCCCTCTATGGATTCCCAACAACCCTTAATTGCCACATGAACTCAGTTCTCCAAACACCTGAGCTGACTGTGTCAAACAGTCCAATGATGTACCATCCTTAGATCTCCTAGTACAATAATGTAAAGCAAATATTTACTTTATGTTTTGCATTTTAAATATCACCTGCAACCCTTGGAAAGCGTGGAAGAGTTTTACATACAAACAGGTATTTTAGCCCTACATCTCTCTAGTACGGGGTAGGCAACCTATGGCACACGTGCCAAAGGCAGCACACAAGCTGATTTTCAGTGGCACTCACACTGCCTGGATTCTGGCCACCAGTCCGGAGGGCTCTCTGTTTTAATTTAATTTTAAATGAAGCTTCTTAAACATTTTAAAAACCTTATTTACATTACATACAACAATAGTTTAGTTATATATTATAGAAAGAGACCTTCTAAAAACATTAAAATGTATTACTGGCACGCGAAACCTTAAATTAGAATGAATAAATGAAGACTCGGCCACACCACTTCTGAAAGGTTGCTGACCCCTGCTCTAGTACCTGAGGCTCTTGTAAACTGGCAATTTAAAATTAATCTTTAGAACACTATGAGCCAAAGAACATAATTGCAAATTGCATTTTAAGAATTTACCATTGAGCAGGTTTGTAACTATGAAAACACTATAAACAACCAGGTCATGTTTGAGGAAATACTAAAGGGAAGCAGATGTGACCTTAATGAAGGTTCTTAGTAAAAAAGCAAGTCATGCTGAATTCAGATAGGCAAACTAGCAGAATCCAAACCCAGGTTTAATCAAAATATTGCTATATAGTAATAGTTCTTACAGTTAATTAACTGTTGCCATCATCTCTTAAGCTCTAGACAACAATATAATTATTTGAAAGGACAAAAAGAGATATTAAGAACTGCAGGTAAGTTGTCCAACTGGCTATTTTAAATAATTACCTCCTACAGAAGAATACTGGCACTAAAATTAAAAGTTTAACTCACTATGAAGCACAACAACAACAAAATCTTGTTTTTATAGCTGTGTGACAGTTCATGATTGTTTGCTCCAGCCACAATGAATTTCTTTTACCATATTTGAAATGGATTTTGAGTATGTTATGTGCACATGCGGGACCACATATGGCTCAGACACTTGCTTGAAACCTCTGTTAAACCTAATGTAAGTTTCACAGGCACCTGAGGTCCATAGTGTATTATCCCACATTATCAATTTAAGAAATAATTCCTTCATAAATTGATTTTAAGTACTAAAATCATTTCATTTAAATAAGCAAAAAAGACTTTCTAATGTTTGCTTTTCTTGAGAAGAGGAGTTATCTTAAGAACTGAGGCCAAGCAAGACCATGCCAATGAATTGCCTACAACAACGTAAACTTTGTAGATTATATCCTTGGGCATGAGGGGAAGGTATGGACTTTCATGTTCTAATGGATAAAGCCATAAGCTAAAGTACAATCATCAACAAGGAGAACACACCAATTGATTCTTTTGGTTTCAACCCAGATTAATTCAACACAACAACCAAACAGTAAGAAGATTGTTTCCTCCCTGTTCAACAGAAAGTATTAGTATTATTATGGAAGGAGTCACCAGGTGCTGCTGATATACATGGTCTACCAAGAACTTTTTCTTAGAGTACAAAAAAAGTGTTCAGTTTTAGGAAGACTGTAAGCATGCGGGACTCACCCCTGCAGCGCCTCCTGCTGCTAGTTGTCCCTGGGAATTAGCTCATTCAGCCTCCGGAGTGCCCTCTGCAGGCCGATGTCCTGCTGCCGCTGGCCCCCATGTCCCTCCCAGACCCCAGTGCCCCTTTCACTGTGTGCTGCCCCCTAGCAATGCCCCCACTGTTTCTCTGGGTCTCCCCACCTAGGGGAAACCCCACCAACTATCCCCACCTCGCCTCAGTATTTGGCTACTGCCAGTCACCATCGAGCCCCCGCTCACTGGGGCAGACTGCAGTGTCTCAGCCATTCATCACAGGCAAGGGGGGTTTTGGACCTGCTGCCTCTGTCTATCCATGGGCTGCCCCCTACAATCCCAGTACCCAATTGGCCTTTTGCTAGACCGCAGCCTGGGGCTTTCCAGGCTGGAGCTCCCCAGCTCCTCTGCCTTTCCCCACTCAGGTAGTCTGCTCAGGTCCCTCCCTCTCAGAAGCTAGAGGGAGTCTGCTGAGCTCCTGGCTCCCAGCCTCTTATATAGGGCCAGCTGAGGCCTGATTGGGGCAGCTTCTCCAATCAGTCTAATAGCTGCTTTCCCCTGCCACAGCCCTCTCCCAGAGCTGTCTTTATACCCCTCAGGGTAGGAGTGGGTGACCACCCTGCTACAAAGACATACTATGTATTATTGGTGGTTCTGGGTTGGGTACTTTTCTGTGTAAAGAAGCTGTGAAAGCAACAGGAGACACTGCTGTCTGCCTTGGTCTCCAGTTGGAATAGATTTAGGCTAAGAAACAGACATTGGTGTTGCACTGAGATTCCTGGAAGGAGAAAATGATTCACTGCATTCTGTTTGACCAGGCCTGGTGTATGGGCATAAAACAAGACAATTTACATCTAGAGTATATCCAGACTCCATGACACTGCTTACTCCATGGGGAAACAAGTCTACAAGGCCTTGCACATCAGAGAGGTAATAATATGAAGGTCAAATTCTATTCTCGGTTACCTTCATGCAATCCTGATTGATTCTATAGTGCCATTTCTTCTCTCAGTGAGACCAGTGGATATTTATATAATTGTACTGTAACAGATCATAATATGCCTCCTTATGTCTACTTTGAAAGAAATTCATCAATTGAAATCTTTAAACCTCACTGTCTAATTAAGTGAAGAAACATGTCTAAATAAAATGTGTCTATTTTTCTTAGCATCTATTCTTAATCTGTCTGGTGCTTGAGTAGTTCTAGTCAATAAATAATTGATTTTTTTTTAAATTAAAGAATTAGTGAGTGCTTTTAATATGAAAAATATTCCCTATCTGTCCCCATGCTGACAACTGCAGAGATCTACAAGCTCTCACATATTGCATCTCTTAACTCAGACTTCCACTCACCTGAAATTAGCGAAGTGCCTTCCTGATATACTTAGGTGCCAGTGTCAAAATGGAAGCCAGTAATGCCTTTTTGGAGGAGATGCAATGGCAGTGGCGTGGTATGCCCTCTTTTTAAAAACAAACAGCTCATTCTTCTCTGCTTCACTGCTCTCTTAGCAAGGGTTTTATGTTCCTCTACTAATCCTCTAATGCCATACAACACTTACAAAAACTATGCCGAGCATCATTTTGTGCTCCAATTAGTGACTCAACGTTTAGATGACAATAAAGCATGCAGGTAAGTCAGAAGTGAGATTCAATAAAATTAGCCCTTCCCACGTTAGTGGACCTGAGATAGTTGTTGCTACTGTGGACCTTATATATTATGGCAAGGCACCCCTTCTGCCTTGCCGGACTTAGCGCTCCCTCCTCTAGCAGGGACAGGGTCTGGGGTAAATCGGCCCCACTCTGGAGTGTGTCTGTCTTCCCTCTTTAGGGTTTCTTTCTCAGGGCCTTCCCAATAGGCCCTGGGGCAGGCCTGAGGAGTGCTCCTCTTTCCCTGCTCCCCTCACTGGGACAGGTGGTGACCAGTTGCTGGCCCTGGGGTGTCAGTCCTTCCCCTAAACAGGCACTGGGTTTGGGTGTCTCCCCTATGGGGAGGAGAGCAGTCTCTCACACTGGAGAAGGCTATCTCCCTGCTGCTGCCAGCCTTGCAGCAGTTTGTCTCTCCTCACCCCTCACCAGGAGAGAGGTTTTAACAGGTTTCAGGCAGCCCTTAATTGGACTCAGGTGTCCCTAATTGACCCGAAGTAACCCCTTCCCAGCTTGTAGGAAAAAGGGCCTTTAGCAGTCTAGGGCTAACATACCTATTTTCCCAGACCCTCCTGCAACCGTCCAGCCTGACTTCGTCACAATATGCAATATCTGCTCGAGCATCTCAGAATAGCTAGTGTGCATGCCATGGCAGTTGGGGAAAATGCACACCTTGCTAAACTGATGAAACATGAAAAATATATAGAACAGCCACTACAAATGATTACCAAAGATAAACTAAAGTGCTTGGTACATGGAGATATCTGGCAAATAGACCAGAATGGAAGATTTCTTGCTGATAATCTCATTTCTGCTAACTGCATCTTCCAAAATTCTGAGACATCTGGGTTGCTCTTCTCCAGCTCATGGAGGCAGTCCAAAGTTGCAGCACCACATGAGCCTTCTACCAGCTGAGTCATACCAAAGCAGTGCAGAAGTCAGATAGTAGTAACTTCAGCAGGAACACAACAGCTATGTTTAACTGACAAACAGCCTGTATCAATGATCCAACAAAAGAAGATATCTGATCCTTCGGCAGAAGGCCATTCAGGGCAGGTAGAATTGTGGGAGATGCTGCTAATATTACATTCTGCTGCCCAGTGTCTTCCACAATTCTGAGACTCTTGGGAAGTAGTGAGCAGAGGTTGGGAGGGTAAGGTAAGAAATTCAGCAATAAGACATAAAAGGGGAAAAAACAAACAAAAACAGTGGACCCCCCCCCCTGTAAGAATTGCTAAAAAGACAACATCATTTTTGGGATACTGCCTGCAGCACTTGCCTGCCAACAGAGGCCTCCATGCTGATGTGAGGAATTCTACCTTATCTAGTGTTTGATGGAGGTATTGGTGGATGATGAGGTGGCTGCTCTGCAGATCTCATGCGGAAGCTCTTGCTCATTCTGCCTATGAGGCAACGAGAGATACCCTCTGGAGCAGGGATTTCTGAGGCCTTGTAGCAATACAGAGCCTAATCCATCTAGAGATTGATTACTTGGAAACTCACATCAATGTTTAGGCTAGAAGGACACAAACAGGGCACCTGACCTCCTTGTGGATTCACGTAGCGAAGCAAGACTCACTGGTGCAGCGCCTCCTGCTGGTTGTCCTGGGAATTAGCTCAACCCCAGCTCCGGAGCGCCCTCTGCTGGCCGATGTCTCACCTGCCTCAGACTGCATGTCCCTCCCAGACCCCAGTGCCCCTTTACCTCAGTGTTCTGCCCCAGCAATACCTCCAATCTCTGGGTCTCCCCTCCCAGGGGAACCCCCAACCCTCTATCCCCACCTCACCTCAGTGGCGACTGCCAGTCACCATCTAGCCCCCATTCACTGGGGCAGACTGCAGTGTAATGGCCAGTCATCATTGGCAAGGGGGGGTTGGACCAGCTGCCCCGCCTAACCCCGCGCTGCACCTCTACAACCCCAGTACCTGCTTGGGCCTTTAGCAAGGCCCACAGCCTGGGGATTTGCCAGGCTGGAGCTCCCCTTGCCTTTCCCCAGCACTGCTGTACTCCCAGTACCCTGAGCTCCCAGGCAGCCAGGTCCTTCTCTCTCCAAGGCTGGAGAGAGACTTTCTGCCTTCTGGCCCTGCAGTCCTTTTATAGGGCCCAGCCTGGCCCTGATTGGCTGCCTCTCAGCCTTTTCTGATTCGCACTCAGCCCCAGCCCTCTCCAAGAGCTGGCTTTTAACCCTTGCTGAACTGGAGCAGGGTGACTGCCCTGCTACTATTCAGTATGCTTGATGTAGATTTTCATAGCTGTACTGACATCTAAAGATGTGCCATTTCTTTTCCGTCAGATGTTGTGGCTTCAGACAGAATGAAGAATAAATAACTTCTTGGGAAGTACAGAAGGGAGAATTTACTTTAAGAAGAAAAGACTCTGGAGTTCTCAGCACCACCTGGTTGTAGTGGGCCAAACAGTAAGATTTCTGCATACAGGTGGTGGTGTTATCCAATACCCATCTAGCAGATGTGGTAGTGACCAGAAAACTGCTTTTTTATTAACACACAGAAGGCAGGGGCTTGAAGGGATGATCTGTTAAACCCTTCGAAATCAGCAGTAGAACCAATTTCAAGAATTGCCCTGAGAGCCAGCCTGAAAGTTCTGAGTAATCTGGAAATCTGGGGGTTCTCTTCCAGGGATCCTGCAGATTGGCAGAAAGGACAGTGCCAAGAGCAGAAACTTGGTGTACTATGGTACTGGATTGAAGGCACTTGTCTGCACCTTCCTGGAGAAAGTCCAAAATGGCTGAGATACCATATTCCTGGGGCCCACACCATGCTCTTGGCACCAGAGACATCAAACCTGAACCAGATGGAAGAGTTTGCCTTTACACTCAAGATGCTAGCAAAGTCTTGATGACTTTGGAAGATTGCCTGGTTATTGAAATCAAAGTTATTGAAAGCAAAGTGTTGGCAATGCTGGGTCTATCAGCTGAAGCCAGTCCAGATCTGGATGAAGAATCAAGCCTTGGAGATGATATTTGTCTCTGTGGTAACTGTAGTGGAGGTTCCACTGTCAGGTCCATCAAGAGGGAAAACAAGGGTCTCCTTGGCCTATAGGGGGTTATAAATATGAATTTCACTTGCTCCCTTTTCATTCTCTGAATCACTGTCCCGAGGAGGGGAAAAAGATAGGAATGTTTAAAGTAAGCCCCAAGGCCATCTGTGCAAATAGACATTTGGCCCTACAGAGTCAAGATTTGTCTCTGTCATGAGGTACCTCAGACTCTTCATGTTTTTGTTACTCATGAACAGATCAGCTGAAGGATGACTGAATATACTTGAACACTGACCAAAGACCTCCTGATTCAGGCACCACTTCAGATTGTTGAGCTTGTGCCTGCTAAGCCAGTCTGCCTTCTGGTTCAGTTCCCCTTTTATGTGGATTGCTCTGAGGGAGAGCTGTCCTGTCTGTTTCATTATTTCCATCACTTCTGCATGTAGCCGAGGGGCCCTTGTCCTTCTTTTGTTGTTTATGTATGCAAACAGTAGTTATTTTGTCTGACCAAGTCAAGACATGGATTTCCCTCCAAGGAGATCGAGAACTTTTGCAAAGCTAGCTTGACTCCTCTGATCACAAGAAGGTTTATGCTGTGTGTCTGGTCATCCAGACTCCAGTTTCCCTGAGTGGTTTAAAACCCCAGGTAAGTACCTCAGGCTTTCAGGATGGTTTCTGTAGTAAGGACAAGAAGCTCTGGAAGGCATATGGGAAGGCCTTTGTGGATGTTCCCATGGATGATCCACCACTCTTGGGAGCTAGAGTACCTAGATCGGGATTCACATGTAGCCTTTCATGTGTTCCAGGTAGTGGTTCCACAATCTCAGGAGGAAAGTTGGAAGGCTCCTGATGTGCAACCTTGCCCATGAAGTGATTCCTATACATGATACCAGAAGGCCCAGAAGCTGAAGACTCTTGAAGATTCAGATTAAGGTGATAAAATGCTGGATCATGTAGAACCTCTAAATGAAGGATAGAGTTTTGCTATCAGAGTGCTTATGTCTACATCCATTCTCAGGTGAAAGATGCTGACTGAAGAAATCAGGGAGCTCTTTTTTTACACTGATGTTGAAATCATGCACCTCCAGGAGATCCGGAGCCTGAACCATGGCTTTTTGCACCTCAGCTTGGGACAGGACTCTGATCAGGTTGTCAGCGAGGAAGGTGTACAAGTAAATACCCAGCACCCTATGCCTCACTATGATCACTACCAGCACCTTTATAATGTAGCCCATAGGACTACTTTGCCTTTATTATATTCATGCCTGGCCATTATTATATTTAGCTGCAATGCAAGAAACCTACAGGCCTGTATCATGTAAGATATTAGCTGAAGTATAAATTAGCATAAGTGTGGTTAAGTAGGCTGTAACCCTTGGCAAAGATTAATGGTTACCTCTAGACTTTGGGCACTAAGAAGAGCTTGCTCAATAGTAGTCGGTAGCATGTTCAAGTAAGTGCTTCTGCAAAGAACGTGAAATAACTGCAAATCAGCTTAAGCAAGGGGTGACTGTATGATCATGAGCTGAAACTGTAGTTACATGTATTAATACACTAACCTATAGAAGTACACCTCAACATTAGTAGATTGAGGAAATACAAATAAGGAAGAGGGGAAATAGCCCTACTGAATATGCATTCGACATAGTGGCACCGATGTAACATATTATAAAAGTTACATCCCAGTTGGTGGGCAGAATGAGAGAAAGAGATGTAGCAGTCCTTGGGAGGTGCCAGAATGATGGTCACTGGTGATGAGGAAGACAATGGGTTGTCCTGCAAGGGATGGTGTGTTCACATGTACATTTTGTAGTCTATTTACCATACTGAGTTAGAATGTTTTTGATTTTGCTAAATGTATTAATAACCTTTTTGTAAATATAAAGGAGCTCCTATAAGGTGAGTGTTGCAACTGTGAATTATATATAGTAATTTTTAATACTGGGCTTGATCTTGGGACAAGAACCTGTCTACCCTCAAAGGGAATTCTTAAGTAATCAACATAATTATTACATAATCTATAGAGTTGGCTACAGTAAAGACCCTGAGGCTGAGGAAAGTCCAAAAGGAAGTATTTGGGACTGGTAATGCTTCCTGCCACAAGTGAATCTCTGCACTCTGCAGTGACATGGCATTAGGAGGATGTGGAAACAGGCATCCACCTGATCAACTGAAATCTCCTTAAGATAAAGACACCACTGAGGCCAATGTGGCCATGAGGCCACCCAGAAATTAATATCTCTAATCCACCTGTTGAGCCTCTCAAACATAAGCCCCTCACCATCCCTGTGCACTATAAGAATGATGGAGTAAAACACTCAGAATCTCTCTTCTGAGAGCAGACTTTGTAATATTCATGTCCAGAAGATGAAAAATCTCATTCTGGATCAGTTTGGGCTTTGCAGGATTATTGGAAAGAGGGAATTGGATGAAGAAAGGATAAGGTGGAACCTGTTGCTCAAGGCGAAGGAGCCCATCTGTGGCTCTGAGGTTTTATATGGCTTGCCTTTTGCAGAACCTGCCCCCCCCCCCCCCCCAAGAAAGATCTGTCTGATTTTTTTCTCAGAGGTACCCCAGTCCCCTAGGGTAGATGAGAAGGGTTTGCTGCCTGAATTCTCCAGCTCAAACTGGGAGGGAGGGGGCTGTTTATGAGTCCTGGTTCTTTTCCCAGGGCATTTAGAAGCCATTTTAAGACAGGGAGGGGGCTTCCTATAGACCTGCAGGCCTATTTACTTTTGAGTCCTGGAGTACTCTGGGCCTTACCCTCGAGCTAGCTGGATGAGGATCCCACATGCCTGTCCAGCTTGGAACACCATGCCCTAATGAAGTTAGAGTCAGTTGGTTGGGTGCAGGCAGGGCACAAATCACCGCCTGTGAGCCTGGGAACAATGGCAGCTTCAAGTGGATTCACCACCAAGCCGCTGCAGTTTACCCAGAGGAGGAGAATGGGCTAAGAAGAAGAAGAAGATCCTGCTTGCCACTGTGTGAAAACAAGAGCAAAAAATAAGCAGAGGAATAAAAGAAAAAACAGGAGCAGCTAAAATGGCCAACTGACCATGGCTGCAAAGGCAGAGAACCTGGCAGCAAGAAGGAGCAGGGGCATGGCCAATGCATGCAGAACTGCTATTTTGGATCACCTCCATGAGCTGAAGTGGGGAAAGGACCAGCCCAGATGTCTCAGAATTGTGGGAGATGGCTATTATAGCTTGAATGTGTAGTTAAATGTGCTACTACTGGGCACTCACTTACCCAGCACTGAGTGCTTTTGCAGCACTCATTGCTGGCCGAGGAGAAAATTAATACCCAATGGATCTGCTGAACTCAGGTTTTACTCTCAACATCTTCTGCAGTCTCTTGCTTGTACTCCAAATGCTCTGTGAGTTATGCAAGTTGTCATCATTTAGTGTGTACTATAATCCCCAACATTTCCGTAATGTTTTTTTTTGGTCAACATTAAATCAGTTGTGAAATTCTGATTTATAACTAGTTTAAAAGGTTGGCCAAATAAAAACACTACAGAAATGCTAGATTTCAGATGCATAGGTTGAAGACATTCAATTTAATGCTATGAAAAATACCATTGCAGAGAGATACATGACATCAGTTATCTGATATCTACTGACCTCCACTTGCATTAGATAAAGAATTAATCATATGGACATATCTGAAAGCACTAGCAGCTGTTACTTGTTGAGCTCAGTCTATTCCAATACTCTTTAAAATGAATTTAGTTTTATATCTGCTTCTGCTGCTGAAACAGCCTGCGTGGACAGAGTTTAAGTGCAACATGGTACCATGTGTTTCTTTAGTACAAAAGAATACATTACAATTTAACTTATATGCATTTATATGGAACATAGTATAACACGGTGTGTACGACAAACAGTTTCTCCATGTCTCTAGCTACAATATTCAATAACTTGAAAGGATATTTATGTCATCAACATCTACTCAAATAACAAAATTAAGAGTCTCAAGTTGTATTAAATAAGTTTAGGAAAATAGAACATGTCACATGCACCCTAGTTCCTATCCTGGAGTTGGAATATCACTCACTGTTTACCAGAAAAAAAAATAACATAGTTACAGAAGTACAGTGTATCACTGGCCCTTTTGAGAGGCTGCATGGAGCTTTTTGTGAGAAGATATGCAGTAAAAGGTTGCTCATCTACAAATAATGGACAGCAGGTGATCAACCCATATTTGATTGCATAACCAGAGCAAACATCAGCTACTAAGGCCCTTGTTGTGGCACATGGTGCTATTACAGTCTTTCATCTTTTCTCTCAGCCTGCACACAAGTTTTAGTCTTGGACTAAACACTTGTTAGTTTATAGTTTTATAAGTTTCTGAAGAGATTGAACCGAGTGAGTAGCAGAAAAGACCCTTTACACTGGTCTCTGATTCTTGAGGTAGAACTCTCTGGGACCCAGGAATGGGCCTTGGACAGAGGTTCCTGAAAAGAGGGTTTGCCCCACATACTGTTTGCCCATCTGTTCCAGGACTGGTGGATACATCCCCACTTAAGGATCCCTTAACAAGTGGGTGGGGCTACTCAGGGAGAACAGGGGTTAAAAAGCAAGCTCTCCCACAAGAGCAGAGGAGCTAGCAAACAGGAGCAGAAAACGGGAGTTTTGCAAGAGAGTTCAGAAGCCCAGGACCTCCTGTGGTTGCATTCTCTGAAATGCTTCCATTTCTATGCACAAGGCCAGTTACACAGGCAAAACTGCTGGGTGTCAATGTGTAGCTGAGACAATAGGGTACAGAGGAGGGTTTTAGGTTTATTAGGAACTGGGAAGCCTTTGGGGAAAGGAGGAGCCTATTCAGGAAGGATGGGCTCCACCTAAACCAAAATGGAATCAGACTGCTGGCATGTAAAATTAAACCGGTCGTAAAGGATTTTTTTAAACTAAAGAAGAGGGGAAAGCCAGCAGGTGCAGAGGAGCACACAGTTTGGGTGGAGATATTCCTTAGAGATTAATTTATTACAGGGGGAACTCCATATGAAAGAAGTTGGTAAAGTACATGTAGGAGCTAGTGAGGAAGTGTCAAACTTCAAAAAGTCCTATTTAAATAGCAAGCAACTAAATATTGACAAAATGTACAAGTGCTTATATACAAATGCAAGAAGTCTGGATACTAAGATGGGTGAACTAGAGTGCCTGGCATCAAATCAGAATACTGATATAATAGTCAAAAGGAAACTTTGTGGAATGAGGATAATTAATGGAACATGTTAAGACCAGGGTACAAAATGTATAGGAATGACAGAGTAGGTCATGCTGGTGAGGGAGTGACACTATATATGAAAGAAAGCATAGAGTCAAAAAAACCTTCTTAAATGAATCAGACTGTACCATAGAATCTCTATGGATAGAAATTCCATGCTTCAACTGCATGGTATAGCAGGAGAAATATGTTATCCACTGCCTGACCAGGATGGTGACAAAAAAACTTCAGAAACAGATTTCAAAGAGAAACAGCAGAACTAAAATTCATTTGCAAATTTAACACCATTAATCTGGGCTCGAATAGGGACTGGGAGTGGCTGACTCATTACAGAAGCAGCTTTTCCTTTCCTGGAATTGACACCTCCTCATCTATTATTGGGAGTGGACTACATCCACCCTGATTGAATTGGCCCTGTCAACACTGGTTCTCCACTTGCGAAGTAACTCCCCTCTCTCCATGTGTCAGTATATAATGCCTGCATCTGTAACTTTCACTCTATGCATCTGAAGAAGTGAGGTTTTTACCCACAAAAGCTTATGCCCAAATAAATCTGTTAGTCTTTAAAATGTCACCAGACTCCTTGTTGTTTTTGTAGATACAGACTAAGACGGCTACCCCCTGATACTTGACAGGATGGTGACTGTGATTGTGAAATACTCAGGGAGATTAGCGAAGCTGCAAATGCAAAAAACCACAATCATAATTGGGGATTTCTACCCTCATAGTGACTGAGTACATGTCACTTCAAGATATGATGCAGCGATTAAGTTTCCAGAAACTATAAGTTACTCCTTCTTGGAGTCTGTCCACACGGGGAGAGGCAATTCATGATTTAGCCCTAAGTGGAACACAGGATCTGGTCCAAGAGAATACAGCTGAACCGTTCCGTAATAGAAGCCATCATGTAATTAAATTTAATATCCTTGGAGGAGGGGAAACACCAAAACAACCCACCACAGTAGCATTTAACTTCAAAAAGAGCAACCACTCAAAAATGAGGAACCTAGTTAAACAGAAATAAAACAGGAACAGTCACAAGGGTACAATGCCTGAAAGTCTGCATGTAGACTATTTAAAAACACCAAAATAGAGGCTCAAACTATATGTATACCCCAATTAAAAAAAAAAAACAATAAAAAACACACACAGCTAAGCAGCAGAGTAAAAGATGCTGTTAGAGACAAAGACATCCTTTAAAAACTGTAAGTCAAATCCTACCGAGGAAAATAGAAAAGAGCCAAGTGTAAAAAGTGTAAGAAGACAGGCCAAGAAAGTATTTGAAGAACAACCAGCTAAGGACAAAAAAAAAAAAAAAAAAGGACATCAGAAGCAGGAAGCCTGCCAAACAGTCAGTGGGGCCACTGGACAATCAAGGTGCTAAAGGCCTTTGTGGAGAAACTAAATGAATTTCACATCAGTCTTCACTGCAGAGAATATAGGAGAGATCCCTACACCTTAGCCATTCTTTTTAGATGATAAACCTGAGGAACTGTCCCAGAGTGAGAACAAATTGATAAATAAGACAGTAATAAGTCACCCGGGCCAGATGTTATTAACTCAAGAGTTCTGAAGGAACTCACATATGAAACTGTAGAACTACTAACTGTGATACATAACTTATCACTTAAAATGAGCCTCTGTATCAGATGATTGGAAAAGAGCTAATGTAACTCCAATTTTTAAGGCTCCCCAAGGCAATCCTGGCAATTACAGGCTGGTAAACCTAACTCAGTACCAGGCAAATTGGTTGAAACTGTAATAAGGAATAGAATTAGACATAGATGAACACAGTATGTTGGTGAAGAGTCAACATGGCTTTTGCCAATATATTAGAATTCTTTGAGGGAGTCAACTAGCATGTGGACCAGGGGATCCAGTCAGTGTAGTATATTTGGACTTTCAGTAAGCTTTTGACAAGGCCCCTCACCGAAGGGTCTTAGGGAAAGTAAGCAATCTTGGAATAAGGGGGAAGATTCTCTCATGGATCAGTAACTGGTTAAAAGACAGGAAACAATGGGTAGGAATAAATGGTCAGTTTCCAGAACTGAGAGAGATAAATAGTGGGGTTCTCCAAGGATCTATACTGGGACCTGTTCTGTTCAACATATTCATAAATGATCTGGAAAAAGGCGTAAACAAGTGAGGTGACAAAATTTATAGACAATACAAAATTAGCTAGGATAGCTAAAGTCCAAAGCTGGCTACAAAGAGTTACAAAGCAATCTCACTAAACTGGGTGACTAGGGAACAAAATGGCAGATGAAATTCAATTTTGATAAGTGCAAGACAATGCACACTGGAAAAAATAATCCCAACATATAAAATGAGGGGTTCTAAATTAGCTGTTACCTGTGAAGAAAGATCTTGGAGTTATTGTGGATAGTTCTCCGAAAACATCCACTTAATGTGCAGTGGCAGGAACAATTAGGAAAGGGATAGATAAACAGAAAATATCATCATGCGGCTATAGAAATCTATGGTACACCTGCACCTTGACTACTATGTACAGTTCTGGTCATCTCATCTCAAAAAAGAAAAGATGCAGAAGAAGGCAACTATAATGTTTAGGGAGATTTAATCTCTCCATACAATGAGATCTAAAGGACTGTGATTGATTAATTTAGAAATGAGATGACTGGGTGTGGAGATACTGAATAAGGAATAGTTATTTACCCCTTCACATAACAAGAATGAATGGAAATGAATTGATCCTAAATGGATAATAAACCATTTGTTGATACACTGTACAAAAAAAAATTAAAAAAAGGTAGCAGTTGATTTTAACATATTTTGTAATTACTTCTCTTAGGTAGAGTTTAGACTGCCTCTGGATTTTACCATAAAATTCACGCTCACTAATACAGCTGGTCAGAAATTTTTTAGTTGGAAGATCCTGTTTCAACCAAATCTTTTCCACCAAAAAAACTGTTTAAACCAAATATTTGGTTTAAAAAAATTGGAAAGAACATTTCCAAAATATCCTGGTTTGATATTTTTGGATCAGAAAGTTTTAATTTTTCATTTCAAAATGTAATATATAAAGTTTAAAATTGAAATAAAATGTTTTCGGACCCAGTTTGGGATTTTTTTTAAATGTCAAAATTTTTAATGGGATGGAAAAATCAATTTTCCAATCAGTTCTACTTACTGGAGCTCTTTAAAATCTGTCCATTTAGTCTAATGGAATTTAGATTCCCCTTCCTTTTAATATGGTAAATACCTTGAAGATTTAATGTCAAATTATTTAAAGATGAAGACAGCATCCTGAAATAACTATTTGCATAAAGATCTTTCTCTTCTTTACCTCGCAGAAAGAATAATGGAAGCTGTCATCCCACTCAACTAAAAGATAATCAGGAAGATGGAATTTTAAAACTTAGACAATAATTAGCTTTGTCTAAATCTAATAACTCATGGAATATGTAACAAGGATGATTAAGTATGATTGTGGAAAATGACTGCTCAACCAACAGAATGGGAAAAATTTAAGCCATTATAAAGAATTAACATTATTGTAAGACAAGAGATATACAACACACTGCTGATGCTGGGTGTTCTTGGAATAAGTATTTTATACTTGGAAATAAGTATTTCCCATATGGATAAACTGAAACTTTTTGAGACAGAGCTTCAACTGATGCAAATTAGCATAGCTCCACAGAAATTATGCTGATTTACACCAGTGTAGCATCTGGCCCTTTGATTACAATAAATCAAGTGCTACTCTATACTGGTAATCAAGAAGCTATCTGGCTGGCATAAAATATTCTTATTGTCAGCTGGCTTTTAATTGGGTCACTGATTTTTAAATACATATTATAGTCTAATATATGTTTAAAACTTTTGGGGTTCACAACCAATGAAGTGTAAAAAAAAGGGGGGGGAACAATCTTATCTGCAGTTAATCGGTGTTACTGCATGCTTCCAAGTATCCTCGTGTTCAAATGTCTTCAGTGTATCAGAAGATGGGAACTGTAGATAGGCGTATGGAATAAGTGTGTACACTGGTGGGGAGACATAGGCCCTAATACTACTTGTCATTGCAGTCAGTGGCAATATTTCCATTGATTTTGAGTGCAGCGGAATTTGGAGTGAAGCTGGTGAAAATGGGATGTATTTGGCATTTTGCTTATTACCTGTCTGAAAGCACAGGTAAGCCAAGTCCACTGCAGATATTAAAACCTGATCAACCACTGTTTTGCTTGTACTCCTACACCCTCTCTTCTGATGAGCAACTGACAGGGAGCAAATGGTCAATATGAATTTAATTTTTTTTTAACTATTGAATTGTTCAATACTGGTCCACTCTCACCCTACTCCTTAGCCACAGAAAGGGTATGTCCCAGCAGTAGGGAGTTGGTACAGTTTGAGAGGAACCCACATGGGGTCTCTCTCCTACATGCTGTGGAACTGTGTTCTGGAGGCGGAGGGGAAAGAAAGAGGGGGGAAGGGGCAAATTTTATCCACCACATGAGGAACGTTAAGTATTCCATTTATTTTACAAATTCAGAACTTCATCCATCCACACAGTGTCAGGTGCTGAAGTGCCTGCGGAGACTGTGTTGTATTTGTCAACGAGTCCAGACAAGGGTGTGGGTATTGGATGAAGCAATATCTTATGTATCATTAGGCTGAATCTGTAAACCAATATGTTGCTGTGCCAGAACAATTTCAAAGTGCATCAGTAAGGGACTTAGTGGTATAGATCTCCCTTACTGAGCAAATTCATGTTAATTTTTTTCAAGTTACTATATTTCACCCTGGAAAGCCAAAAGCGTGTAGTGAAGTGCACAAAAGCTACAAGCAAAATCTATTCTTCCAATCTGTGGGCAGGATGCGAGAGTCTGCAGAGCAGCCCTCCTATAGCCACTGTAGGCTGGAAGAGCATACCCAGCCCCTCCGCACTACTTGGGCAGTGTAGCAGAGCCAATGGAGCCATGCAGTTATAGATCCTCCAGTGCCTCAGCCCAGTTTCTATGCTAGCCTATCCAGAGCCTCTCTTATCTGGCATGTTGGATGAATGGAGGCTCTCCACATGGCTGCTTCGCTAACAGCTCCCCTGCTCAACCCTGTCATGGGGCTTAAATGGGTGAGAGTACCCCAGATTGGTTCTCTGCATAAAGGTGAATATCACCGTGGAATGAGCCTGCATCACATATTCAAGTAAAGTACAAACACAGTCCTAGCCCACATATTTATAACAGTTTGTAGCATACGGGGTATAACTGGTCCTGGCAATTCAGTTGGTATCTAGGGTCATTTGACAATCCAGAGCTAACCTCTGTGTAACAATTTTGGGCACAGTTATAAAGCTGAGTCAAGAGATTGCTAACAGGAAAATCGATAATGAAAATATTTTTTTTTAAATGAGATAAAGAATGCAGGAGGGAGACTAGACTTATGGGTCTTACTCAAAATAATCCTGGTGTGATTGCAGTCTTGACAAGAAAGGTCATTTTTAGCAGGGCAACTACAGTGTTTCATATGCAAAGAATCACCCAAGATGAAAGACAATGAAAAATTTCCCAAGGCAATTGAATGATATTGTAATTCCAGTGTTGTAGCCATGTTGGGTCCAGGATATTAGAGACATGGGGAGTTAAGGTAATATTTTTATTGGACCAGCTTCTGTTGGTGAAAGAGATGAGCACTGTGTAAGCTCAAAGTTGGTCCAGTAAAAGATATTACCTCACATCCACCTTGTCTCTCCACTGAAATTCCAAAGAGGAATAACTTTAGCATTATGATTCATAGATTCATAGATTCTAGGACTGGAAGGGACCTCGAGAGGTCAGCGAGTCCAGTCCCCTGCCCTCATGGCAGGACCAAATACTGTCTAGACCATCCCTGATAGACATTTATCTAACCAGAGATGGAGATTCCACAACCTCCCTAGGCATTTTATTCCAGTGTTTAACCACCCTGACAGTTAGGAACTTTTTCCTAATGTCCAACCTAAACCTCCCTTGCTGCAGTTTAAGCCCATTGCTTCTTGTTCTATCCTTAGAGACTAAGGTGAACAAGTTTCTCCCTCCTCCTATGATACTCCTTTTAGATACCTGAAAACTGCTATCATGTCCCCTCTCAGTCTTCCCTTTTTCAAACTAAACAAACCCAATTCTTTCAACCTTCCTTCATAGGTCATGTTCTCAAGACCTTTAATCATTCTTGTTGCTCTTCTCTGGACCCTCTCCAATTTCTCCACATCTTTCTTGAAATGCAGTGCCCAGAACTGGACACCATACTCCAGTTGAGGCCTAACCAGCACAGAGTAGAGCGGAAGAATGACTTCTCGTGTCTTGCTCACAACACACCTGTTAATGCATCCCAGAATCATGTTTGCTTTTTTTTGCAACAGCATCACACTGTTGACTCATATTTAGCTTGTGGTCCACTATAACCCCTAGATCCCTTTCTGCTGTACTCCTTCCTAGACAGTCTCTTCCCATTCTGTAAGTGTGAAACTGATTTTTCCTTCCTAAGTGGAGCACTTTGCATTTGTCTTTATTAAACTTCATCCTATTTACCTCAGACCATTTCTCCAATTTGTCCAGATCATTTTGAATTATGACTCTGTCCTCCAAAGCAGTTGCAATCCCTCCCAATTTGGTATCATCTGCAAACTTAATAAGCGTACTTTCTATGCCAATATTTAAGTCGTTAACGAAGATATTGAACAGAGCCGGTCCCAAAACAGATCCCTGCAGAACCCCACTTGTTATGCCTTTCCAGCAGGATTGGGAACCATTAATAACAACTCTCTGAGTACGGTTATCCAGCCAGTTATGCACCCACTTTATAGTAGCTTCATCTAAATAGTATGTGCCTAGTTTATCGATAAGAATATCATGCGAGACTGTATCAAATGCCTTACTAAAGTCTAGGTATACCACATCCACAGCTTCTCCCTTATCCACAAGACTCGTTATCCTATCAAAGAAAACTATCAGATTGGTTTGACACGATTTGTTCTTTACAAATCCATGCTGGCTATTCCCAATCACCTTACCACCTTCCAAGTGTTTGCAGATGATTTCCTTAATTACTTGCTCCATTATCTTCCCTGGCACAGAAGTTAAACTAACAGGTCTGTAGTTTTCTGGGTTGTTTTTATTTCCCTTTTTATAGATCGGCACTATATTTGCCCTTTTCCAGTCTTCTGGAATCTCTTCCGTCTCCCATGATTTTCCAAAGATAATGGTATCATACACATCAGTCTTATAAAAGGTTAGTGCAGGTCCAAATAATGCACATAATGTTCTCATACATCCATTTTTACTTGTTCTCCATTGTGAATTGCCTTTAAAAATCCACTTTAGAGCTGCCCCATTCCCTGTTTTGCAAGCTATGGAACCATTAGTAAAAGTAAGGTAGATCAGGGGAATTATTGCACTCTAGGCTCTAATCGGGGATGAAGGGATGCAGATTGTGAATCAGATACCTTCCTTCCTAAATGGGGCAGGAGGAAAGAAGAACTATTGTAAGCCTTCCATCCATGTCCTTTAACATCAAAAATATGAATGAAGATATTTAGAGACAAATTCTTCCATGGTGTTTTCACCACAGGAGCTATAGTAGGAAGTAACCACATGTAAGTTAACTAAGCTTTTACAAAGCTTATAAAAGGTATGAGTTTTATTCAGTTTTGCATTAATTGTTTATCTGAACTCTATTGTCCATTGTTGTGAATTCTTTAGTCAGAGTGCAGTGCTTTGGCATTAGCTGGTTCTCTTGGCTGGGTTCCTATAATGAGCCCATACTTATCGTAAACTCCTATTGGACTTCTCTCTATTTTACTGCACAAAAAAGTTAGAAAGACTATGAAAGACAGTTGCATGGTCTCTGCTGGTGCCTTCCTGTTCTGAACCCCACTTCCAAACCCTGTGGAGCCTCATCTGTGTGAAACCTCAGTGAATGGGAATCTCCAGGGATCAAGGGTTGGAAGATTGCACTGGCAGGATGATATCCACATGCAGATTCCCAGGGAAGGATCTGCCTTTAATAAACCATTTAGAACAATAGTCTTCCATTACATGGGATTCTTACTATTTCAATCCAAATCTACAGATGCAAACTTAAGTATTTTCCTCCTCTGTAAGCCTGTTTAAATGAGGCTAAGTTTTATGTCTATCATGAATGAACATTTGACAGATTAACATTAAACTTGTTTGAAAGATGAGCAAAGAGACCTTTCCAAATCCTTATTTTAGAGTGCAAATGATATTAAACCTAATCCTGCTTCCACTGAAGAATGTGAGACTTTTGCTATAGAGATACTTCAATAGGAGTAGGGTTATCAATGCCCCAGATCATGCTCAAGTTTTGTCTTTTCTGCTTTAGAGTCTATATCCAAGATATCCACTTTGGTTTTAAGCATCACAGTGCTAGGAGAGTATAAGTTATTCTTCACCTCCGGTGTCTTTACAGCCCTAGAGAATGATTTCTAATGTAGCAGTTTTTGGTTTTAAGTTGAGAATGTGAGAGCTTGTCACCACACTTCACCTACTCATTTGATAGTATCCTACTTGCAGAGAGCTATCATGGAGACCCTCATCTATGTGATCCCTCTGCAAAGTAGCAAAAATTTCTCCTGCATATTTGAAAGCCTCATGCTTTTTGTGACAAAATATAAATAGGAAATTTAGAGTCCTTTTAAAATGATCACTGCTTAGTGATTTAGCCTTTAAGCAATACCAACACATGCCAATTTTATCTCTATCTCTTTAACTCTATCTCTATAAATTAGCTTTCAAGAAAGAATTACTTTCAAAAGCCTCTGCGATAATTTAATTAGCAAAAATAAGACTTTCCCTAATTAAACTGAAAAACATACAGGCAACCAATGTTTGTCCCAGAGCTTATAGTGCAATATCCAAGAGATGGAACGATAAAAGACTATTAAAAATAACAAATTTAAGATTCAAGATGTTACTAAATATATCACAACTTCTACCAACATCAAGTAACATAAAATTAAAGGGGTTCTAGGCAGAGAAGTACAAAACAAATATAAAACAAAACCTAATGGGGAGATGAGATGGAAAATATCAATTAGATCGTCCTTGTGATGATTTTTCCACCATGGTACATTTTCTGGTGCATTATCCAAGTAAGACTCCTAAGTGGTAACTTCCCTGGGGAGACTATTCCACCTGAAGTTTTTCGACATGCCCCACTCAAAAATATTCTTATGTAATGGAATAGTAATGGGGCAAGTGACCAGAAGAAAACAGGAGAAAAATTTAGCCAGGGAAGCAGGTTCTTACATGCTCAGAGGTAAAGCTGTTCAGTATTTGAAGAACAAGCTAAAACAGCTTTGGGGCCCAATTCAATGTCAGTAGGAAGTCCTTATTTTATAAGAGTGTTTATCTGTGCTTTGGTTTCTGTGTAACTCATTTTAAAGTCAAATATTTGACCTCTGAAGTATCAATAGCCTAAAGTGAAAAGATTTACTAGTATGTGTTGCTGACATTTAAAGAGGCCTTACATACTCAGACTCTACAGCACATTTTTAATCAGGGCTGGCAAGAAAAAAAGTTCTGTTTGACAAAAAAAAAATTAAGTTTTGGAAATTGTTTTTGCTCCACATTGGGATGAAACCAAGACTTTTCAGAAAAAAAGAATTGTGGAAAAAAGAAGAGTGCCCATCCCAGAGGAGCCAATAGTTCAGGCATGTATCTGGAATGGGGAAGATCCTCATTCAAGTCTCAGCTCTGAATCAGACAGAGCAGGGAGTTGTATCTGGGTCTCCCCCATCACTGGGTATTGGCTGTTCTGGGGCTCTTACCCCCCTTGACACCTGCTACCTAAATCTGATGAGCCCTTCGTAGAAATTGACCCTTTTCCATGAAAATTTCAGTTTCAATGTTTTGACATTTAAAAAAATGTTTTATTGGAAAATTCCCAAATAGCTTTACTTTTAATGTAATGTGCAGAGATCAGTACATTAGTGCAATATAAAAAGCTCAAATATTTAATTAAGGAATTTATTATTGCAATTAAAGTGCTTGTTTCCTATCACCATGGTTTATTGCTTAATCGTCTTCCTTCCACCCCCACAAAAGGTTAGTTAATAGAGTTAATCATTGGTTCCAGCTCATGTAGTTTAATTTGACTTAAATTAAAATATTATCTTCCCTACTATTTTATGGCTATGTTTGCTGGAAAAAACAAGAAAAATGAGGATGAGAATCAAAAAGTGGTTACCTTGTTCTGCCTAATTTTATTTATACTACATATGAGAAATACTAGGCAGAGTAGTTACTACTTTAAAGCATGGGTCTTCAAACAGGGGAATGTGCCCACCAATAGGGGGGCATGAGAAGGGCCAGGCAGATCATGGGTGTCCTCTTTCCTGATAGAGACAAATGAGAGGTTCCTTCCCCTCACCCCCATTTGAAATATGGTGTCACAGCAAGAAGGAGGTTGAGGACCACCATTTTAAAGCCTAAGTTTTGGAAACACTTTGGTTCATACTACTGTGACCGAATGTACCCCTGTATTCACACCCTGCACACTATTGTAATATTCTGGAATGTGATAACTACTAACCCAGTAATGGCACTGGGATTTCTATTTCATACCTTCCCCCACAATAGTGATATAAGCAAAGTGGCATAGTCATGGAATCTTGTCTATTTCACGGATTCTTCAAGTACCTCTCTCCTGAAGAGTCTAACCTAATCAGTAGACCTAATTATTATTCCAAGGTATGTGAGTTATAAGGATTCTCTTTCTAGAAGGAATGTCATTTAATGGCACACCATTCTCTTAATGGTGATAAATACACATGATCTCAAATGCTTTGCATTTAATCTTTATACACAACATTTGTTTCCCTAAGCTGTTCCCATTGTCAGTCCTTTGCAGGATTGCAACTGTATAGACAATACTGAAGTACCAGACCTTATATTATACTTTTTCTTTTCTCATTCTCCACCTATCCCTCTGGTTAATTGTCTTGGGGACAAAATCTTAAGAGCTAATTTAGCTTTTACTGAGTCTTTCAGACAGATTGCCACTGAAGTCAATATAAGTCTGCCTGACTAAGGGTATGTCTACACTACGGGATTAATCCGAATTTAGATAATTCGGATTTGAAAAACAGGTTGTATAAAGTCGAAATGAATGCGGCCACACTAAGCACATTACTTCGGTGGTGTGCGTCCAAGTACCGGGGCTAGCGTCGATTTCTGCACCGTTGCACTGTGGGTAGCAATTCCATAGCTATCCCATAGTTCCCGCAGTCTCCCGCGCCCATTGGGATTGTGGGTTAAGATCCCAGTGCCTGATGGGACAAAAAACATCGTCGCAGGTGGTTCTGGGTACAGCCTCACCTCCTCCCTCCCTCCTCCCTCCCTCCCTGCATGAAAGCAACGGACGGCAGACAACCATTTTCGCGCCTTTTTTCCTGGGTGGGTGAACACTGCAGACTCCATACCACGGCAAGCATGGAGCCCGCTGAGCTCAAGACAGCAGTCATGAATATTGTAAACACCTCGCGTGTTCTCGTGGAGTTTATGCTCAGCCAGGACCAGAAAAACGAGGCGAGGAGGCAGCGGCGGCGGCAGCGCAGTGACAAGCATGATGAGGACATGGACACGGACACAGATACAGAATTCAGTGAAACCACAGGCCCCGGTGCTTTGGAGATCATGTTGTTAATGGGGCAGATTCTATCCATGGAACGCCGATTCTGGGCAAGGGAAACAAGCACAGACTGGTGGGACCGCATAGTGTTGCAGGTCTGGGACGATTCCCAGTGGCTGCGGAACTTTCGCATGCGTAAGGGCACTTTCATGGAACTTTGTGACTTGCTGTCCCCTGCCCTGAAACGCCAGAATACCAAGATGAGAGCAGCCCTCACAGTTGAGAAGCGCGTGGCGATAGCCCTGTGGAAGCTTGCAACGCCAGACAGCTACCGGTCAGTCGGGAATCAATTTGGAGTGGGCAAATCTACTGTGGGGGCTGCTGTGATGCAAGTAGCCAAAGCAATCACTCAGGTGCTGCTACGAAAGTTTGTGACTCTGGGAAATGTGCAGGCTATAGTGGATGGTTTTGCTGCAATGGGATTCCCTAACTGTGGTGGGGCAATAGACGGAACCCATATCCCTATCTTGGCACCGGAGCACCAAGCCACCGAGTACATAAACCGCAAGGGGTACTTTTCAATGGTGCTGCAAGCACTTGTGGATCACAAGGGACGTTTCACCAACATCAACGCGGGCTGGGCGGGAAGGGTTCATGACGCTCGCGTCTTCAGGAACACTACTCTGTTTAAAGGGCTGCAGCAAGGGACTTACTTTCCGGACCAGAAAATAACCGTTGGGGATGTTGAAATGCCCATAGTTATTCTTGGGGACCCAGCCTACCCCTTAATGCCATGGCTCATGAAGCCATACACAGGCAGCCTGGACAGGAGTCAGGAGCTGTTTAACTACACGCTAAGCAAGTGCAGAATGGTGGTAGAATGTGCATTTGGCCGTTTAAAAGGTCGCTGGAGATCATTATTGACTCGCTCTGACCTCAGCCAAAGAAATCTCCCCATTGTTATTTCTGCTTGCTGTGTGCTCCACAATCTCTGTGAAAGTAAGGGGGAGACCTTTATGGCGGGGTGGGAGGCTGAGGCAAATCGCCTGGCTGCTGATTACGCGCAGCCAGACACCAGGGCGATTAGAAGATCACACCATGAAGCGCTGTGCATCAGAGAAGCTTTAAAAACCAGTTTCATGGCTGGCCAGGCTACAGTGTGAAATATCTGTTTGTTTCTCCTTCATGAAAACCCGTCCCCTTTATTGACTGATTTTCTGTAAGGAATCCACCCTGCCCCTTCCCCCAGCTTTCTTTCAAACCAAATAAAGTCACTATCATTTAAAAATCATTTATTCTTTATTAATAGATTAGAAAAAGAGGGAGGGAACCCGGGTGGTATTTGGGAGGAGGATTGCTGGGAAGGAAAAAGCCACAAAGAAAAGGTTAAAAAAATGACAGCCTTTTGCTTGGGCTGTCTACTGGGGTGGAATGGGAAGGTGTACGGAGCCTCCCCCCCCCGAGTTCTTACACGTCTGGGTGAGGAGGATACGGAACATGGGGAGGGGGGAGGGTGGAACAGGGGCTGAAGCGGCAGTCTGTTTTCCAGCAGCCGTTCCTGAACCTCCACCAGACGCCGGAGCAGCCCCAGCGTTGCATCCTTCATCCTCTGGTCTTCCTGCCGCCACCTCTCATCTCGAGCGTCTCTCCTCTCCTCACGTTGGTCCCTCCTCTCCTCACGTTGGTCCCTCCT
>NC_048299.1:213424539-213425170 GCF_013100865.1 Trachemys scripta elegans
CACGTTGGTCCCTCCTCTCCTCACGTTGGTCCCTCCTCTCCTCACGTTCACTGACTTCTTTCCTATACTTTGAAACTGTTTCCTTCCACTCATTCACATGAGCTCTGTCACTGCGGCTGGATTCCATAATTTCAGAAAACATCTCCTCTCGCGTTCTCTTCTTACGACGCCTTATCTGTGATAACCTTCGGGATGGAGGAGGGAGGCTTGAGGAATTTGCAGCTGCTGTAGGGAGGGGAAAAAAGAGAGAATTGTTTTAAAAGCTACATTTTGCAGAACAATGCTTATACTCTTTCATGGTGACCAACACTGTTCACATTACATAGCACATGTGATTTCTGTGCAAGGTCGCATTTTGCCTCTTAATGCTGAGTGCCTGTGGCTTTGCTGCTAGAGATCACAGGTCTGGGCAACAGAATTCGGCTTGCATGCGGCCATGGTAAGCTTCTGCGCCCTCCTTTCCCACATACCAAGCATAGCTTGTAGAGTGCTGCAGAAGCCTGGCCAATCTCAGCCAGTGGGGGGGGGCAGTGTGGGGGGGCTTGTCTGGGCCCCTTCAGGCAAGTAGAGTGCTGCGGTTTTTCTGTTAACATTCAGCAGCACCAGAAAACAAACTAACCACCCCCCCCCC